>NC_056442.1:11290088-11590088 GCF_018296145.1 Oncorhynchus tshawytscha
CCTAACCAGGGGTAGCAATCTGGCCAGTTACTCAATAGATCATGTAATACCGTACTCTGTTAGTTCAGCATATTCATATAATGCCTGGGGTAAAAACCCTTAAGTATGTGTAACACCAGACTTGGCCTATGCCACAAAAAAAAAAAAACTTGTAACATCAGACTATACTGCATTGTGTCAGTCATTCTGCACTGTAGTAGTTGATTTGCTCTTTGTCGAGTGTACTTAGAGGCTATTCTTCAGCCAAACAGATTTGACATGGGTCTGGATTTAAATGAGCTTTTCCTGGACCCGTTAAGCTCCTCTGTCTCACAGTGTGCTGGGAACGAAGTGCTGTGAACTATCTGCGAAGATCTGAAGCGGATCTTCTGAAGTTTGGGCCTCATCTTGCTAAGGGATGATTTCCTTCGCAAGGGTTTCTGTCTGGCCTGCCCTGCTCCATCACCTGTGTCCTCCTCACTGTGATTGTGCAGTTTGAGGGGCATCAGATTAGACTGGAGAACTTTAGACAACCGCCAATGCCCCCCATCGTCTGTGTTCTCTGAGTCCGAGTCAGCGCCACTACCCGCCCCGATGATGTCACGGATATCAACAGCCACACTGTTCGTAAGATACTGACACGCCCTTTTCCCATTGTAATCTCTGGCCTCTACGTCTGCGTCATAGGCTCCTACCAGTAACTTCACCACTTCAACATGGTTGTGCATTGCTGCTAGATGTAGTGGTGTGTAGCCGGCACTTGACCGGGCATTGATGTTGATGGGTACCTTGTGTTTTTTGGCAAAGTTCACGATAAGTGCCAGCAGTTCTTGTTTGCCTTGCTTGGCAGCCCAGTGCAGGCAGGTGAACCCAGTCACAAAATCTTTCTTCATGGCAAGGTTCGGTTCACAGGAAAGGAGGCGGTGGAGACTCTCCCATTGGCCGTCGGATGCACACATCATCCATTCGTGTTCCAACGGGTCCAGAGTGACTGAAGCTCTGTCTTCGTCTGTAGTAGAAGAAACCACAGAGGCAGAGTCACTGTCGCTCCGGGCACAGTCCCTGTACTTTGTAGACAGGTAGACGGAGTTCCTCAACACCATGCTGCGTCGCACCTGGGGGGAGCTGTTCATCATGAGCTCAATAAAGTTGTTATGGCTACTTTTAGGTGTGTTGCTGTCACTCCCCGATTTGCTTAGTAGCGAATCATAATTATGGCCTTCGTCTGCCCCGTCCTCTGATGAAGGGTGACTGGACTGCAGGCTGTCCTGTGCATTAGTTGGGAATTGACGTCCGGGTAAGTGGAACATAGAGCCATCCGCGGCTGTAGGTAAAGGTGACGTCTCAATCACTGCAATTTGCGGTATGTCGTGCGGTTGCAATGTCTGAAGGTCCTCCTTGGTCAATTTCTGCTCTCCATTGCCACCAAGGCCTAACGCATTTCCCATAATGTCTGGTAAACTATTATTCTGAACTACAGACCTTGTTGACGCAGCTCTTTCTAAAATGTTACCTTCCAATATAATTCCTGAAATGTCAGGCGGTCTCACTCCTGCGGCATTGTCAGTTCCGTAACCCGAGCCAGGTGAAATTTCTTGTTGTGCCTCCTCGTTTGCAGTGGTTTCACAAGAGCGCACACCCCCAGCAGAAGATGCTGACAGATGCAGTTGTGGTGCACAATCTTCTATCAAGTTCTTATATGATTTTGATAGGACAGGGGTGCTGCTATCTTGTTCCAAAAAGGTGCCTGTTTCGTTGCCATTGCACGCGCTGTCTTTTTCCACTCGATACTTGTTTTTTAAACAAACACATTTCACTCCATTCTCCAACTTTACAAATGCGACGTTGTCCACGTATCCCTTGAATTTCTCCCGAACAATTGCTTTCTGGTCAGGGTCTTCCGGGAAAACAGCTTTGAAATAGTCAATGAATTCCTGTTTTTTCACTCTCCCTCCTCGCTCGGTCAGAAATTGTACGACCGCTTCTTGAGTGCACTCGGTCGCCATTACGTTAGATTAGCTGGTTAAAACAAATACATACAAGTAGCCTTCGGCAAACCACTAATATATCTAAAAATGATCTTCCCTTTTATATGTTTATAAATTAGCTGTAGTTGAATCAGCCCGTACATTTACGGTTTTCACCTGCCCTGGTTGGTGTTGTCCCATCACATCATCCTCACAGACGTTGTTGTGCTTCTTTGATACAGAATATAAATTAATAGAACCGTCACCCCACCCAGAGTTGAGTCGGGAAGGACCCTCTTTTGCAAGCAGACCTGTCTATCCGTTTTATTTATACGGGCACAGCGATCCACCCCAGAGATGTTAGAGAGAGGAGGAGATAGGAATCATGTTGGGCAATGAATGTAGGAACGTATCACTAACCCAAGATAGACCAGAGCCTGTCGTTTCCAATGGGAGAAAATGAATCATGGTGGGAAGAACATGTGAGGAGGTAGCATATATTTGCATATTTTCGTTAGAGAATTTTATACATCCGGTTTAATATCTGTCCCATTGTTCTGTGGTATAATGCAGCCTTCAAGACACATGGGAACTCAGAAAAATATGCGATCAAATTGTTTTTTTATTTATATAGGCAAGTCAGCTAAGAACATATTCTTATTTACAATGACGGCCTAGGAACAGTGGGTTAACTGCCCTGTACAGGGGCAGAATGACAGATTTTTACATTGTCAGCTCGGGGATTCGATCTAGCAACCTTTCGGTTACTGGCCCAAAGGCTCTAACCACAAGGCTACCTGCCACCTCAAATCATGAAGTCAGTGATCTTAAGGTCGGAAAGTCAGAGCTCGAGACAGAGTTGGAATTCCGAGTTCGATGGCTGCTCAGATCAATTTTCCCAGTCGGAGCTTGTTTTTTCCCTCGAGTTCCCAGTTGCTTTGAAAGCGTTTAAGTCAGTCGGATATTTCCGAGTTCCCAGTTGTCTTGAACGCGGCATAACGCCCCAACAGCAGACTGTCAAACGACCGCGTTCACTTGTCATGCGGCATTACGTGGTTGCAAACTAATCTTCTCATAAATCCCTTCACAAAATCAGGGTGATTTGAGAAACCTGCCTATGTTCCTTAAAAGTACGTAATGTCACGATTCCAAAGCTTTACGATATTTCAGAGAACAAGTTAATGCTCACATATCGGAAAATACTTATTGTTCACTAAATTCATGCTAATGTTGTGTTTTTGAGTTTAGCGCACAGTCACTGTTTGTCCCAGAATCCCAGGAATGCACCGCGCGGCCCATAGTCGAAACATGGGCAACGTACACAATGAACGTTATACGATTCCAATGACGTTTTCCATCTCCTCAAAGGTATCTCTGTCCACGCCTCTTAGCAACCACTACGTTGGGAAACTCTGACCCATGAAACGCCATTTTGGAATCTAAATTGAAGGCCCTTCAGTCAAAGTCGCGCAAAAAAACCAAAATGTCTACTTAGTTTCACACTATGTATGTCCCACGAATTTCCGGAAAATTGGTTTATACCATTCATTCTATGGGGGTCGCTATATGGTAACAAACAATCTTGCAGTTCAAAATAACTACTATGTACTCAGAATTTGATAAATACATATCACAAAATCAGAACATGTAGTACCTCATATGTTTGTAAGAGATATCGTTTATATTGTTAAACACAAACTGTCAGTCGTCTATCCCCAGCCATGGAAAAAGTTTGCAAGCCTACATTCCTTTCATGGCTACGTAGGTAGTCGATTTTTCAAAGTTTTTAGTTGAGGCTATTTTCTTTACAACTTGCTAGTATTTGTAGCTATTAGCTCCTGTATTCCGAGATGACTACGTCGGATATTGCTCAGGGGGTAATTGTTGTTTAATTTAATCGCTAAATAATGTATATTTACAGTTGTAAAACTTACGGCACCTTTAGCTTGCTAGTTAGCATGATTATGTTCCAGGTCGTCTTTACTGCTGTCGCGCTGCGTAATCCTGAAAGGTAAAAACTTATCTTGGCGTTGTGAGATCTGACCGACTGCACAGCAGGATTGCAATAAGACGACCTGGAACTGATTCAGTAACTTTTTCACTATCCAGCTAGCTATGTGGCTAACAGCGTAGCTCCAACCAGAGTTTCTAAAAAGTAGGGTTTTACTGCCGGAGCTTGTTTACGCCCTTTGAGCAAGAATGAATATATGAAATACACATAGACCACAATTAGCCATGATCTGTCTAGCTAGTTTGCCAACGCATGGGTTAGTTTGCCGATGTGGCAGCCAGTGAAAGTTAACTTTGTGTGCTAGCTACAAAATCTAGTCAAATGTATGCTGCTTAAACTGATCTGCCATCTATCTCCAGCCTTTCCAGGTCTATCCACAATCTGTGTCAGTAAAGAAAGGTACAGGTCAGGTAGGGTGTCATTCATAGAAATAGATAAATGTTTGTGTTTACTGTAGACACATTTAGCCTTGTATGGGTAAGTAGTGTACATACAATGAAAACATAGGAATATAAGATTATGTACCTAGTTAACCAGTTCAAGCTGTAGACAGTCAGATATAATCATATACTGAGTTGGCCTAATGTTAGGCTATGTCTCCCTATAACAGGACAAAAATGCCCGGCCCCTGTCCTTGTCTGGCCATGTTGGCTTTGACAGCCTACCTCACCAGCTGGTCAACAAATCAACATGTCAAGGTTTCTGCTTCAATATCCTCTGTATTGGTGAGTATCGTTGTGATGTTACATTAAAAGTTCAGCCAGCAGACCAGTATCCCTTTTTTAGATGGGGAAAAAAAATGTTGGCCCATTTCCTCTAAATTCATTTCTAAAATTTATTCTGGACTTATGCCCAGAATCCTCAATGTCTTTGGAACTCTCTAAAATGTTTTTTTTTCTTTTTTTTTTCTTCCCCAAAGCAATGTTATCACTAAGATTAGCAAACAATATTTCCCTCACTATGCAGGCGAAACTGGTATTGGCAAATCCACCCTAATGGACACACTGTTCAACACTAACTTTGAGAACTTTGAGTCGTCTCACTTCGAGCCCAAGGTGAAGCTGCGAGCGCAGACCTATGACCTGCAGGAGAGCAACGTGCGACTCAAGCTGACCATCGTCAACACAGTGGGCTTTGGGGACCAGATGAACAAGCAGGAGAGGTGAGAGAAGTGCAGTCATATACCTGGGTCGTATTCATTAGGCACCAAACCTAACAGCCTACCTGAACTTGTCCAATAACTTAATTAAGAAACCCTTGTTTTAGTGTTCCGTTTCAAACGTTTTGCTACGGTAGCCTATGCCCGAATGAATATGACCCTGATGCTGAATGACAAAACAAAGCACATTATTATGTCTTTCTATCCACCACAAATCACTTGTTTTACCACATATGCTACACAACTTCTGATGGAATGTCCTCTCTGAATGTTTCCATTGGCAGCTACCAGCATGTTGTGGACTACATTGACACCCAGTTCGAGTCGTATCTACAGGAGGAGTTGAAGATCAAGCGGTCCCTTCACAACTACCACGACTCCCGTATCCATGCCTGTCTCTACTTCATCGCCCCTTCAGGACACTCTCTCAAGTCCCTAGACCTGGTCACCATGAAGAAACTGGACAGCAAGGTGAGGGCCTAAAACTAAAAGAAGCTGTCACTATTGCATTTTTTCTCTCTTTTGATTTTGTTTCTGGCACATTTATACAGCATTAGTCAATAAATATAAACTTTTTCATAATTGTTGTGTTTAAATGTATAATTCCGTTTTGAATTTTATTTAGTGTTATGGAGTATTTGGGCAGTTTAGGAAGTGTCATGGCGGTTGGTAAAAACTGGGATTTGCATGATGAGTAATTACTGTGTTAGTGTGGCAGGACTGAATAAGTCGGACAGAGCATAATGTTGACATTGGGCAATCACAGAAGTCTGTCCTGACTGTGCTTTAGTTGTATGTATTTTTTTTAACCTTTGTTGTTAACTGACTTGTCTAGTTAAACTAATTCTTGACAGTCTACCCCGGGCAAACCCTAACGACGCTGGGCCAATTGAGCGCCTCCCTATGGGACTCCCAATCACGGCCGGTTGTGATACAGCCTGTTATCGAACCTGGGTCTGTAGGGATGGCTATAGCACTGAGATGCAGTGCCTTAGACCGCTACGCCACTCGGGAGCCCCATAGTCGTGTTCTACAGTACTGTTCTTTCACAAAAGGGAATTTGTTTCTACTTGTAATATGAATATGATGTCCTGTTTGATTCTTGAGGGAATGTCAATTCAGAAAGAAAATGTATTATTTATAAGACAAACTGTACTTTTTGTAGGTCAACATCATTCCTGTCATCGCCAAAGCAGACACCATCTCCAAGAGCGAGCTCCACAAGTTTAAGATCAAGATCATGAGTGAGTTGGTCAGTAACGGTGTCCAGATCTACCAGTTCCCTACTGACGACGAGACAGTCTCCAAGATCAACACTGCCATGAATGTGAGTTGTAGAACACTCCCTTGGTATCTTTCAGGATCTCTGCCCAATTCCATTCCTCACAGTGGTGAATTTGACTGCTAGACAGTGCACCTCTGTGAGTATGGCTACATGCACACAGTAACACGATTATTGTGGATAGTTTGATGAAAACATTTACATGCTTTGCAAGAAGAACAATTTCCCTAATGGACTACCTGATAGGACTTTGATCAATACAGAAAATATGCAATAAAAATAAATGTTCCACGACAGTGACGTGTTTTTTTTTCCCCCCAAAAGAGTTCGGACTTCTAAAGTTTGTATGAGAACTACTTCAAATATTCCTACTTTCATTTTTTCCCCCAAACTCACTTGGCTGGTGCTAGCACATGCGCAGATAACTTATTCATACCTCACCTATTCCTCTCTGATTTAGAAGATACTGTTGCACAAACTACATGCTGATTTAGGCCTACCACAGTACTGGTATCGGGGTGTATTAGCTAGCTATGTTTTCTCTGACTCAGTACATTTATTAGCTAGCCAGTGGCTAACAATAAAAACATTTGCAGACAGTAATATATACAGACTAATAGTTGTCATTATAGAACGCTTGTGGATGTGACAAATTCAATTGTTTTATTTTGATTAATATTAAGAAGCAAAGTGGAAAGCAGCATCGTTATCATCAACATATTGATGAGAGGGAGGGAGAGTGACGAGTCGCATATCACATTTAACAAACCAAACATTGAAATAACGTTATAGAAGAAAGTAAACAGTCCATCCATCAATACCGGTGTATATAGTAAATTAGAATATACCGCCCAACCCTATCGTATGCTTCAATTTTGACCGTACTCCGATTAAGATATGCAGAGTGCAGTGTTTACATGACTGATGCCATACTTATCCTACTGCCGAAATCTGTTTAATATTGAGTGTGCATGTAAATGTACTCAGTGTCTTCTATGCCTATGATCTATTTGCTAATGTCAGGGTATCCTGCCTTTTGCTGTTGTGGGGAGCTCAGAGGAGGTGAAGATTGGAAATAAAATGGTCAAAGCTCGGCAGTATCCCTGGGGTGTGGTGCAAGGTAGGTAAACCTGTTTGACCATGTAGGCTTCAGGCTTACAGCGTTCTTTCTATGAAGTGAAGTGTCTATGGCTCTGTAGTACAAATGCCAGGGGGGTAAAGGTATGTCTGCCTGTCCTTGTTTCAGTGGAGAATGAGAATCACTGTGACTTTGTGAAGCTGAGGGAGATGCTGATCTGTGTGAACATGGAGGACCTGAGGGAGCAGACCCACACGCGCCACTACGAGCTCTACCGCCGCTGCAAACTGGAGGAGATGGGATTCACGGACACAAACCCAGAGAGCAAGCCAGTCAGGTACAGAGAGAGCAGTGTGTGCGTGTACAGTTATCATTTTGGGCCTGTGATAACTAGATAAGCTGCATAGATTGAAAAGGTCTGTGAAAAAAACATTTAACATTATACAGCGAGAGGAGGCTGTATATTTGTATTAAATTGTGTCTGCAGCCTGCAGGAGACCTATGAAGCCAAGCGTCATGAGTTCCTTGGAGACTTGCAGCGGAGAGAGGAGGAGATGAGGCAGATGTTTGTCCAGAGAGTCAAGGAAAAGGAGACTGAGCTGAAGGAAGCCGAGCGAGAGGTACTGAACACACACACACAGTGTCCTACTGTGACAGCATGCTATACAGGTCAGCAAGAGACATATAGGCCTAGACGTGGCTTTCAGACTCATGATTTGTAACAAAAAAATGTAGTGGAAGTCATCACAGAAAAACCATCTTCAATGATCTTTCATAATAAATTAATGTATTTTTGATTGAAGAGATCCATGTGAGAAGTGTCTTTGGGTTTTAGAAAAGCACTAGAAATTCGAGGTATTAAAAACACTGACGTTTGACGTTTTCCCTCAGTTGCAAGGTAAGTTTGAGCAGCTGAAGAGACTGCACTCGGAGGAGAAGAGCAAGCTGGATGAGAAGAGAAGGTCTCTGGAGGACGAGATCAACACCTTCAGCAAGAAGAAAGCAGCTGCCGAGCTGCTCCAAGGCCAGTCCTTCAACACTAACGCCAACCTCAAGAAGGACAAAGACCGTAAAAAGTAAGATACAAGTTTTGATACTTAATCACACAGGCCTAAATGGTTGCAAAAAGAACAAAGACCGCAAGAAGTATGATATTGTAAAATATTTTTCAGGACGGCTGTTTAATTCCCTTCAAGATGTTTATTCCTGAAATGATTTGGGACAGCTCAAAGCTCTATTACACATTGTCAATCACATTCAATCATAACTTATTTCCCCTATTCAAACTTTATTTCCCCTCTCAATTTCATGATGCATTTGCAGAGTAACAAAAATGAATGTACACCAGAATTATATATTTTGTGTGTGGACTGCAGGCGTTATACAGCCATTTTAGTTAATCAGTGTGATTGCATTTCTGATTGACAGGAGTCCAGAAATGGAAGCTAAGGATGTTAACTTGACTTGTGACGAGGCTACTAACCAAAACCACAACTGTTGCTTCAGAAACCTGTGAAGTCAGTGAGGGACATAGGGTATAAAGAAAATGTCAGTTTGTGTTTTTAGATAAGAGGAAACTATTGATTTGACAGTTGATAGGAAAGCTTAGTTAAGGAGTGTAGATGTGTTGACACATTTTGCCAATTGAGTGATTTTATATTTCCTCTTTCTCGTTGGGTCTCCTTTAGCTCTGGGTTCATGTGAAGAAATAAATGGACAAAGACCCCCTCACATCAGTCAGAAGACAAATAAATACAAAATGGAATACATTCACCGATAGTCGTCGTTGTGTGCCTTATTAGTCAAATCACAAATGTTAGTTAAATTCCAGCCAGAGTATTTGAGAAGGCTCTTTAAGACTGGTAACCCTTTTGTATTACTTTTCACTTCTACAGCTAGAGGGCGCCAAATGATCAAGGTCATCCTTTGAAAATACTGTACTTTACACCAAACAGAAATACAAATTGTTTGACATTCAAGATGTATTTAATTATCCAATCTCGGAATTCGTTTTCTTACCGGGTTGTCTTGAGTATTCACTTTAAATGTGATATCAGATAATGTTTTGTAAACCTTCACTTAATTCTGCAGATAGCAGAATATATATTTGCATGTCTTTTAAATATGCTATTCACCAGTAGTGTGTGTTTTATATAGCTTGATATTTATTCCATGCATTATTATTGTAGACTCGTGGGTTTCTGGATGGATTCCATGTTTAGAAATACCTAGCTCTGATCCAGGACATTAGTACACGTTCCTCACCTCATGTTACATTAGTGGAGGAACGCGTGCCAACGACCTGGACCAGAGCTAAGTTATACCCACCGCACGTGTTACATTCCAATTACTGAGGTATTATTGATATGACTTTTTAAAAACACTTATTTTATGCATTTTTATGTGCCTTACTAGTATTTTATTCAAATGCTAAAGAATGAAGCAGCTGCTGACATGGGAATTCATTTTTGAAGAGTGAAACCATGTTTTTTTTGTTGCTCAATGATCAATCTAAATGGAACACTAGGTCAAGTGGTTTTGACTTTGTAAAGAACCGTCGTGCGTGTGGAATGATAATTACCAAACTTCCCCCCTCTCAGAATGGATAGCTTTGAAAATAACTCTTACCTGCAATATTTTTGTCCACAGCTTTTTTCTTAACTCTCATATGAACTGAGGTTTGTTCTTAGGTGTGGAGAAAGAAGGGTTTATATCACTAAAAAATAAAACTTGTGTTTTTTCATACATGTCATGTTGTTATTTCACTTGTACTAATGAATTGAGATCTTGTTGTTGGAAGAGGTATTAATTCATGTTAATTTACATATCAAAAGTAGAACGCCATAAAATCACTCCAAATCAAATACACAAAACATAAAAGCATTGTTAATTACAAAGCACCGGTGTTACGCTGCTGTTGACTTTGGATGACATCATGCCTGTTCTGAGGTCACTAGACAGTCAACATCTGTAAGATCAACCAAAATAGATGTACTAATAACCACATGATCAGTAAACGATTTCAAACAAATGCATTATTGGATGGTAATAACATTTCCCTACCTAGAGTCTGGAGGAGCTCCTGAACCAAAAAGTAGAATGCAGGGAAGAACACCTCATGTTCCTTTACCTTCAAAATAATACTGACCAACACACATATTTAACCCCAGGCAATAGGCAAATTTTATGATATTAACACAACATTACTCAGAAAAAAACAAAATAAATTCTGCAGCTTGTACCTGTCAATATCACTGGTTCCCAGGAGGACGTGGAGCTCGTAGCCGAACGTGGCCTCTGGGGAGTTGACCAGACTGGCTACCTGGTTTACCACCTCACTAAGGGGTGCTTTGTCATCTGAAATTAAATTGTTAGAAGTGGGAAAGGAATTCCATCCCTCAACCAAGTATACTGAACAAAAATATAAACGCAATATGTCAAGGGTTGGTTTCATGAGCTGAAATAAAATATCCCAGAAATGTTCCATACACAATTCTTATTTCTCTCAAATTTTGTGCGCACATTTGTTTACATCCCTGTTAGTGAGCATTTCTCCTTTGCCAAGATAATCCATCCACCTGACCGGTGTGGCATATCAAGAAGCTGATTAAACAGCGTGATCATTATACAGGTGCACCTTAAAATGGGCAGTTATGCATCTGGTGGTCACAGATACCTTATCTATATTCCCAGTCATGTGAAATCCAGAGATTAAGGCCTAATTCATTTATTTCAATTGAATGATTTTGTTGCATTTACATTTTTGTTCAGTGTTATGTTCTGGAGAACATGAATTGACCAGTACAGTATGTGCCAATGGTGCTGTAGAATAGCTCAAATGAGTTGTAGACAGACAGTCCTACCCAGGGCCAGGATGTCCCTGAGGTTCCTCATAGCGTTGGTCATCTCCCCAAGCCTGGAGTAGACCTCATTCATACGTGGATACACTCCGCTGAGGGAGGTTATATCAAACAGCTTCTGGAAGTGGGACACCATGGACTGGAGTGTGTTCCTAGTGGGGCTCCTCAGCAACTGGTTAGAGTTGGTTTCACATAGAGTTCGGCTTTCACCGATACACAACTTTTCATACATTTTTTGTAAAGAAAAATAATTGGAGAATATCGCTGTATCACAAACATTGTACATGAGAAATGATCTGAGGTATGTTTTGCCTCATCTAAAGTTGAGATGTAGTTTCCATGGTTACTCCAGCCACTGCTGTAAGCAAGGACTACCAACCTTATCCTCCCCAGAGTTGGTCTCCTCTAGCAGACTGTCCACCAGTAGCATAAGGTCCTCCACTCGAACACTTTCCATAAGACTAGTAGCGCCTGCTGGCTGCCATGGTAACAGTCTCAGCATCAACTTACTCAGGGCACAGTGCAAGTCCTAAGCACACAGAGAGAGACAGACAAGTAAAGACTCGGGTCTCTAGACAATGATAAACAGACGTGATTAAAGAAGCCTATTCTAGCCATACATATCACAGACAACAGATGTTGTAGATATGAAGAGTTCTTAAACTCTGGCTTTCAATGACAGGGCAAGTTGACACTGGACTATTGGACCTGGCTGCATACATGTTTGATGCGCTTTATAGACAGTCAGCTCTCATCTTCAGTGAAGCCAGTTGGTCAGCCCACATCTCCAGAGTGGAGAGGAGTTCGTCAAACTCGACCATCTCTGAGGCCCTGTTGGACAGGGGATGGCTGGTTGATGGCCTCGGTCTATGGAGCCTCAGTGGAGCCCCGGAAGTAGTCAAAACCGCTCTGATGTCATTCAGAACCTGAAAGTCAGGTAAGATAAATAGTCCAGCAAAGTCTGAATCAAAAATGTAAAGTGAGTTGATACTCGCTCCCGCTTTAGACGAGGGGAGATAAACGGAGTACCTTCTCGTGTCTGGCAGCCAAGGCCCTTGCCTTCGCCACCTCCTGGTTACTCAGAGCAGCCCTCCCCTCTTCTTTAAACTCCTGAACAGACCTGGGGTGGAGGTAAAGGAGATATGACTACCGATAGGACAGGCAGCATTCTAGGTTAAGGTAAGGAAGGGGTTAACTAGGAGGTTAAGCTGTGGTGCTCGTCATATCCAAGAAGAATGACAGTCATTTTTCCCCACTTCATGTTACTCTGGTGAATAAGTCTGTCCAGGCGTCTCAGTTGTTCTTTGTAGGACTTCAGCTCTTTCACTGTGGGTCTAGATTCCAAGTCTTGCTTCAACTGCTGAATTTCCTTCCTAATTCATTCCTGATTCAGAACTAAGATCATGGAATGAAGGGCAAGAGGAACAGTCGTTACACTGTTCAAGACAAGTCATCCAGAACCATGAAGAGTTCTGGTGTTTATCATGTTAGAAAAGTACAGGAAGTCACCTTCAGGAGAGCTTTGTGATTGGGGCTGTTCCATTTGGGCCTCATAGATATCAATTACATCCAACACCCTGATGGAAAAGAAAGGTCTTTGAAATCCTATAACTTCTAGCCATAAATCTGTAATAATTTAGTTAACCAAGGGTAAAATGTTGTATTATGAATCCTAATCTATGGTCTTAACGACAGCAGCGGTTTATCTTACTGCTGGTCCACTAGTGAGTTGGGCCGAGCTGATCTCTTGTGGATCTGCCAGAACACCTGGTTCTGCCTAGCAAAACGCCTCTCTTCCTCTGTCACAGTGAAGTAGAGCTTCCTCTGCAGCTGGGAAACCACATCTCTCTCCTCAGACAGCTTCTGCTCCAGGCCCTGGCACCATTTCTACCAGCGGCAGAGCAGACAAACAAAACAACAACAAGAAAAGACAAACAAGAAAGTTACAGTATAATCAGGGGATATCATGTGCTGTCGGGAAAAAAATATTAGTGTCCAACTCGTGGCCAGTTCCCAAGACACAGATTAAGCCTTGACCTGGACTAAAAAGCATGGTGAATAGAGAATCTCAATTGAAAGTGCTTTTTAGTCCAGGACTAGACTTAATCTGTGTCTGCCTGTAAACCAGCCCTGGCTATTTCCAGGGCACCACCTACCTGTGCATCTCTCTTGTCCTGTTGAAGGTGGTGCACTTTGCTGTGCTGCTGCATGGCCTTGCCAATGTAACTGTCTTCCAGGTCCTGCAGCTTCCTCTTCACCCTGTCCAGAACTCCCTCCAACTCGGTCACCTTCTGGGACTGACGGGCAGCGCGGCTAACGTGCTGCTGAGCCTCCTCTCTGGAACAAACACCGGTAACACTTTACTTAAAGCTGGCAGGTCTAATGGATTTTGATACAATACAGATAATTGTAAAGCAACACAAAGACAGAAATTTCACACTTCGAAGCATTGCTACTACTCCTTTGGGACACACAATTAACCCTTACTAAATGCTAGATAGGATTATTAAATCCTATGTAATCCTACATTTACATTTGAACATTTTGCAGACGCTCTTATCCAGAGCGACTTACAGGACCAATTAGGGTTAAGTGCCTTGCACAAGGGCACAGACAGATTTTTCACCTAGTCAGCTCCGGATTCGAACCAGTGCCTTTTCGGTTACTGGCCCAACGCTCTTAACCGCTAAGCTACCTGCCACCCTCCTATTTTATTGGATAATAAAAATTGAGGGCCATATTGAACTAATTGGGATTAGTACATATCAAACAGAAGATCTTTCGCAGGAAATAATGGTTAAGAGAATATACATAATTATTCAAGTGATCAACTGGGCATTATGAAATATAAAATCCAACTTTCAATCATATATTGATTCGTCAGATACATCAATAACCTAGCCTAGAAAAACATAGTCAAAAACCATCAATTATCTTTCCAGGAGAGAAGCTAAAGTGAGGTAGCCTGGAATCCGAACTGATGTTTTGGGAAAAAATACCATATCAGATTGAATTCCAGGCTAAAGAGAGGGTCTCTGACAGACAGGCTTAACATGGTGATAGATTGATGTTCAGGCCAGGTGATCTCCCTCTGTCACGCCCCAATGGTTAACACTTGCTGGCTGAGCAGCTGGTGTAAGCCGGCCCCATGTCTACCTCTTACCCCTCTCTGTCTCACTGTATTAGGCTTCCTACTCATGTCCACTAAGACTATTGTGTGACAACAGCTGGCAGGTACATGATCATGGGTCTATATTATTAGGTAGATGGATGAACAACAGACCTGCCAAAAACATATTTCTTTCTGACATGGAGATTATTCTAATAAATCATATAAGGTGATGGGTGTGATGGAGGAATGTTTTGAGAGGTTAGAAATAGGATCAAGTAACTGGGGGTTAAAAAATATTAGTCTTCAAGAAGTGAGGTTTCCTACATACTGGAAAAGCAATGTACTGCCTGTACGTGAGTGTCTAAAATGATAAATATAACTAATTAATATACATTTTATAACTACTTACTTAAGTTGGTTGTTGGACTCGATGAGCTCCTGAATCAAGGTCTGTCTCCTCTCCGAGTCTGTAAGCATCGCCCGCAGCATAGTCCTGATGTCACAGGCCGACTTCTTCTCCAGAAGAACCAAGTCTATGAGCAAGACGACACACATTAAAGTAGAATATCTTATTGTCCATTTTCTTTCCTGTTCTTTTTACTTATAGACCTATATTGTTTGGGGACCATGACCACTGCCTCACTAAATAACATTGAGAAAACTAGCCAGAAACATTAAGACCCTGGCTGGCAGCCTACTGGAAATAGAAGAGCCAGTAAGTAGAATAGGAGCAATGCATGCGCCGAATGGTTTCCCTTTGGGAAAAGGCTCATCACACAGAGGGGGGAGTTTGAGTGCTAACTTAGACGAGACAATACACACCTAGAGCCAATAATTATTCATTATTTGCACACACAGAAACACAAGACAGACAGTAGAATGTTCAGCAATCTAAAGCATTAACACTCCTCCTTATAGACTTGTTCAACATGATCCAAGAAGTGAGTTAAGACATTTAGCTAAGATATGCCAGTTCAGAATGTTACAGCAAGAAGATGATACAAAAACGTACTAAACCATTACCTGCAAGGTTCTTATTCGCGACGGGATCAGCAAAGTGAACCGGCTTGAACCCATAGTGCTGGAGGAGTCTGTTCACAGCATCCCACTCTGACAGCTCCTGCTGATAGGTCCAAACACACAGCAAAACCACCACATCACACAGTTCATTACAATACAACACACAAAGGATGCAGTATGATGCAGATTGTTCCCAATTATTTAAAAAATTCATACAATGTTTAATATGAGATCTACCTGAAACTGGCTGTAGGTCCACAGAAACACGTATGTCTTGTCTCTTGAATGAAACACAGCATTTGTGTTCTCCCTATCCATTTCCTCAGTATGTTATACACTTAAGGCTATACACACTACCCTGTCTGTTCCTGACGAGATAAAGAAATTCCAAGCGTTCCTCTTGCTCCATCTTCTATTTGACAGGAGGCTGTCGGTGTGTCAGCCTCCTACTGTACCCTCCCCCCAGTCAACGTTATATGGGGTTATCGAATTACTTGGTCCCCTTTTAGACCACCATGACAACACACAAACACACATAGTTGTAATACCTGTGCCATCTCTTCTCCACCTGCAGGAGTGAAAATAGGTTCGTTTACTAGCTAGCTGAGATAGCAGTGATGTTGAACACATAGGCTACCTAGATAACTATCTACTGTTAGCTAGCGAGCAATCTACGTTGCTAACTAGTTAGGCAAGTTTTGCATGTTCCACAAAACAAAAGATAGATTTCCTACAATAACGTTTGGCCATAACATATGCACCATGTATGTGCTTGTTGTGATGATTGGTTTCTCCAAAAATGTCAATTCCCAAATTTCAAACCAAACGCGCGGAAGTAAAGTAGTTTATTGTGGACGGTTTCAACCAATAAAATAAAGCAACACGTAGGGGATAGTTCATGTTGGATTTTGATTGGTGAAGACAGATTTTTCTCAGACATGGGCGAGTTTGGTTTCTGAGTTCCAGTAACCTAACACATCAACCTTAAAAATACGTTCCATATCATTTTATTGCAGTCGAATATGACAAAGAATAGTTTGTGAATTAAAGCTATTATGATTACTGAGCTTTTTACTATTGAAAGCAAGATGCAATGAGCATCTTGACCCACGATATGTCAAACTTGCTTCAGTTGAATAAAGCCATCTGCTATAAATCTCAAAATAACCTTATCTCAAAATGATAAACGTCTGTACAGGAGGTTAGTGGCACCTTAATTGGGCAGGACAGGTTTGTGGTAATGACTGGAGCAGTATTATTGGAATGGTATCAACAATATAAATACAACATGCAACAATTTCAAAGATTTTACTGAGTTACAGTTCATATAAGAAAACCAGTCAGTATCTGGTGTGACCACTGTTTTCCTCATGCAGCACGACACATCTCCTTCGCATAGAGTTGATCAGGCTGTTGATTGTGGTCTATGGAATGTTGTCCCACTCCTCTTCAATGGCTGTGCGAATTGGTGGAGATTGGCGGGAACTGGACAATGCTGTCGTACACGTATATCCAGAGCATCCCAAACAAACTCAATCGGTGTCATGTCTGGTGAGTATGCAGGCCCTGGAAGAACTGGGACATTTTCAGCTTTCAGGAATTTATTGTGCACAAATGAGGCCGTGTATTATCATGCTGAAACATGAGGTGATTTTTTAATTTTTTTATTTTACCTTTATTTAACCAGGTAGGCAAGTTGAGAACAAGTTCTCATTTACAATTGCGACCTGGCCAAGATAAAGCAAAGCAGTTCGACAGATACAACGACACAGAGTTACACATGGAGTAAAACAAACATACAGTCAATAATACAGTATAAACAAGTCTATATACAATGTGAGCAAATGAGGTGAGAAGGGAGGTAAAGGCAAAAAGGCCATGGTGGCAAAGTAAATACAATATAGCAAGTAAAACACTGGAATGGTAGTTTTGCAATGGAAGAATGTGCAAAGTAGAAATAAAAATAATGGGGTGCAAAGGAGCTAAATAAATAAATTAATTAAATACAGTTGGGAAAGAGGTAGTTGTTTGGGCTAAATTATAGGTGGGCTATGTACAGGTGCAGTAATCTGTGAGCTGCTCTGACAGTGATGGCAGCTGGTGAATGACAAGACATTCACCAGCTGATGGTGAATGTCTTGAGATAACAGGATGTTGTCATGTTATCTCTGCCTTCAAATTGCCATCGATAAAATGCAATTATGTTTGTTGTCCGTAGTTTATGCCTGCCCATACCATAACCCCACCATCACCATGGGGCACTCTGTTCACAACATTGACATCAACAAACCACTCACTCACACAACGCCGTACACGTGGTCTGCGGTTGTGAGGTAGGTTGGACATACTGCCAAATTCTCTAAAATTACATTGGAGGAGGCTTATGGTAGAGAAATTAACATTCAATTACAGTGCATTAGGAAAGTATTCAGACCCCTTCCCTTTTTCCACATTTTGTTACGTTACAGCCTTATTCTAAAATGGATTAAATACATTTCTTCCCTCATCAAACTACACACAATACCCCATAAGGACAAAGCTAAAACAGATTTTTAGAAATGTTAGCAAATTTATAAAAAATGTAAAACTGAAATTTATAAAAGTATTCAGACCCTTTGCTATGAGACTCGAAATTGAGCTCAGGTGCATCCTGTTTCCATTGATCATCCTTGAGGTTTTTCTACAACTTGATTGGAGTGAACCTGTGGTAAATTCAATTGATTGGACATGATTTGGAAAGGCACACAACTGCCTATATGTAGTCCCATAGTTAACAGTGCATGTCAAAGTAAAAACCAAGCAATGAGGTTGAAAGAATTGTCCGTAGAGCTCCGAGATAGGATTGTGTCAAGGCACAGATCTGGGGAAGGGTACCAAAACATGTCTGCAGCATTGAAGGTCCCCAAGAACACAGTGGCCTCCATCATTCTTAAATGGAAGAAGTTTGGAACCACCAAGACTCTTCCTAGAGCTGGCTGCCTGGCCAAACTGAGCAATCACGGGAGAATGGCCTTGGTCAGGGAGGAAGCCACTCCTCAATAAAAGGCACATGACAGCCCACTTGGAGTTTGCCAAAAGGCACCTAAAGGACTCTCAGGCCATGAGAAAGAAGATTCTCTGATAAAACGGAGCAAAGTACAGAGAGACCATTGATGAAAACCTGCTCACAAGTGCTCAGGACCTCAGACTGGGGCGAAGGTTCACCTTCCAACAGGACAATGACCGTTAGGACACAGCCAAGACGATGCAGGAGTGGCTTCGGGACAAGTCTCTGAATGTCCTTGAGTGGCCCAGCCAGAGCCCAGACTTAAACCCGATCTAACATCTCTGGAGAGACCTGAAAATAGCTGTGCACCGACGCTCCCCATCCTACCTGACAGTGTTTGAGAGGATCTTCAGAGAAGAATGGGAGAAACTCCCCAAATACAGGTGTGTCATACCCAAGAAGACTTGAGGCTGTAATCGCTGCCAAAGGTTCTCCAACAAAGTACTGAGTAAAGGGTCTGAATACTTTGCTGAAATTTGCAAAAATTTCTAAAAACCTGTTTTAGATTTTGTCATTATGGGTTACTGTATGTAGATTGATGAGGGGGGAAACGATTTAATCCATTTTAGAATACGGCTGTAACCTAACAAAATGTGGGAAAAGTCAAATACTTTGCAAATGTTTAAAGTGGCATTTTATTGTCCCCAGCACAAGGTGCACCTGTGTAATGGTAATGCTGTTTAATCAGCTTCTTGATATGCCACACCTGTCAGTTGAATGGATTATCTTGGCAAAGGAAAATTGCTCACTTACACTGATACAAACAAAATTTGTGCACACAATTTGAGAGAAATAAGCTTTGTATGCATATGGAACATTTCTGGGATCTTTTATTTCAGCTCATGAAACATGGGACCAACACCTTACATGTTGCATTTATATTTTTGTTCAAACACATGGTTTGATTCCATTCCATTCGCTCCTTTCCAGCCATTATTATGAGCCGTTCCCCCCTCAGCAGCCTCCAATGACTTCTAGATATGAATTTTACCCATCATTTCATAGACCTAAACACAGTATGGACATTTGAAAATCACTCTGCCCTAAGATAATAATGTTAGTAAGAAAGAGACTAAAAGGATATCTGTCAACCTCTTACACATGAGCAGGTGCAAGCTGGTGGCATTTGATGTCTTTCTCCCGTCACTGGACAGCCACACTGGAGAAAGGGCAAACCTGTAATTGTCTCAAGAAGGTCAAAATGCAAATCTTAGCCGCCACACTATCACCCATACAGTATACTCGTGAATAAATAGACGGTCTGTTTTTTAATTATTCTGTCTGCTTCTTTTCAGACTTTTGGCCAGGCAAAAAAAATATAAATATTGTACATTACCTGATGTCTCCCTTATTGGCCAATGTGGTGTTGAAAAAAACAGTGGCCAGATACAGTAAACAACCACTTGAGACTATTGGATATAGCCGAACCATCTAAGAAATCCCATATGTTATCCCTAGAGTATGTGTGAATGCTGTGAGGCTTTCAAATCCAGCTAGAGAATTTCTGTAGGCCTTATTCATTCTAGGCATCACCTGCCTCCCTGTGGAAGGTAGACTGGAGTTCATACAGGTAGCCCAATCCTGTTGACATAAGGCTGTGTTTACACAGGCAGCCGAATTCTGATATTGTTGAATTAGAACCGAGCTGATCTGATTGATCAAAAAACAAATTAGTGAAAACAAATCTGAATTAGATCCGAATTGGGCTGCCTGTGTAAACGCAGCCTTAGATCAATGATTCATGGTAGATGGGTGGTCCCTATAGAATGATACCTGTAAGCGAAGTGGATACTGGATATTGGATAACCACCATTACCAACAACCATATAAGAAGACATTGGGCCATATAAACAAATGTCTTCAAATTTCGAGAAAAACAATGTTGTCTCATTAAATATTTACTTTTACACTTCTAAAAGTGTAAGATATTTTGCAAAGAACTAGTTAATTAACCTCATGTTGTTATCTGAAATGTTGTTAAATGCCACGTAATGTCTCCAAACAATTACCTCCTGATTGCAAATGCCAAGAGCTGACATTCACATCACCTCATGCCAAGGTCAGCTCTGCAACGTAGAATTTGGCATCCTTCTTTGTAAAAAAAAAAAAAAAAACGTACTTGGGGATTGTATAATCTTTTTTTCAATGATGCAGGTTTTTTATTGTATTTTATTGTTTCTACTGCAAGTTGCCTATCTTCAGTTTGTGTCAGTTAATTAATCTAAAGAGCTTTTAATGCTGTCCTTGTATTTTAAATGAAACAGTTTAGTGGCATCTGTTTCACGTGGCCTGATGGTATAAATGTGTTTCTTTCTGCAGCCTCAGCAGAAAGCCTGGCATTGGCTGCGGTTCTTCAAGTCTCAGGAGACTTATTCTATGAAACAAACAACTATGCGACGTGTAATGTGCCATCTGATATCTATTCTAAGGCTATTTGCATGGCACACTGGTTCATTCTGTTGTAGCTTTCTCTTTTGCTGACCAATGACCAAAGTACTGTGTAGAAGTCAGCATTGTATCACCACTATTTGCAGTTGAGAATGAGATGCTCCCAAAACTAACATTAGGCCAACACAGCAGCATGGTTATAGTGCGGGTGGTATACTGCTGATGAGGATGTCCTTCTGCTCTTATAAATGCTGCTATAGGAACTGAATGTTGTTAGGAACTCGAGTTTAGTTTTTATTGTGCAGGGCATGGGAAGGGAGGATAAACACTGCTGATGTAGAGTTCTGTCTGTTTCCTTACCATCTGTTAAGGACTAGTGCTGGATGTACGTTGGGTCCACCGCTCCATTAGGTGGGTAATGGAGGTTGATCATCATCGTCAGGGCAAATGAGCTGTGATAAATGAAAAAGATGTTCAAAAGGATGGACCACTACTGTATCCAAGTCAGGAGGTGGGAAATAAAGGGGGGGAGGATGTTACAAAAGTATGCACAAGGTATAACAAATATAAATTGAAGCTATATGAACGTAAGTTTATGTCCATGTTGTATTATCAATGTTGTGCAATTGAATAGACACAATATTATTGGAAAGCCAAGAAAGTAGCTTCCATTTTGACCGTATTCTACAACCAAATAATACTGTATATTTACAGTTGTTAACTTAAGAGCCTTGTCTTTTACAATAATATAACTTGATGTATTGTTTTGGACTTTGGAGAATTGTCTCTACAATACCATGAACTGAAATAGACAGGAGAGGGCTACAACAAATCTCCCAGCTGTCACATCTGTCAAGGTCATGAAGGGAGAACCGTTTTATTTTTCACATTTTAGAGACTTAACTTCCTGAAACATAATTTGCAGATACAACATGAAAGTGGGGAAAGCATGAAGAGCTCTCTCCACTAATCCCACTTCCCAGCATCATTCTTTCATTTGTCAATTTTCATTCATTCATTCATTTACAACTGTAATGGGCAAAAAAAAACATATTTGCCACATTTCCATCTAACACACATTTACTTCTGAATTGGCAAGGAAACTGATTCTTGAGAAGGTCTCTCTCACTCTATTTTCTGTTTGTTTTGCTCCCTGTTGAGGCAGAAAGGACAGGTAATCCACGCGGAGATTATCTGGCTCTCATGTAGCACAGGTGCAAGAGGCTGATATGACACAAAGTAGCACCCCAGCACCACCTCATGTGGAGATAGTGTTAGGGATTGTCCAGATAACATTTAAAGTCTCTGTCCAGCGTTCCAGATTTCTATGAAATATTTACCTAAAATTAAAGGTAGACTCAATGAAATGACGTTGCCACAAACAGCACTAGAGCTATTGAGATGAGCGAGATGCAACACTTCGCTCTCACACAGTATCTGCGCCTTTGCACGGGTCCGCTTCACACTGTGTAAAGCGTGGTAGCCACAGGACCAAAACAGCGGAGAAATTGAGCCTCGCGCTTCAACGCTCTCAGTTGTTGCAGAAATTGACCCACTATGCAGTTAACTTTCTGCATATATGGCATATCGCTGAGTCCACCTTTAATTAAAATATAAATTAAATAGATTATAAATAAGGATGTTAAAAAGCAGATTTTCTATGTGTCCCTGCTAGGTCTGAGTGGAAACAACAGTGGTTTTGGCAACGACAAAACAAGCATACACTTGGATATAAAAGGTAGCTACCAAATCCACAGGGCTGCGCACAGCCTCACTTTATTATAACAGCAATAAATGCAGAATGATTATTTTACAAGCGTGAGTCGTTTCCGTCCATTGCTTTCACTATTACTGTATTTTTGTTTGTGGTTTCTAGGCGCTACTGTAAATTAGCTAACTAACTGCTGCTACATATATCAGTCAATCACAGCTACCTAGGTTTCCTCTTGACATCCAACTTTTAACTACAAACCACAGGATTTAAAATAGAAGGGAACGGCGAGATGGTTGTTGTGTGGAGGATCTACTTTGGCTAGACAGCTAGCTAAGTTAGTCTCGATAGCTAACGTTAGCATACTAGTTTACCGATTCTAAACAGCCAGCAGGCCAACTCTTACAAACCACAACATTTGAAATAGAAGTGACTGGCGAGATAGTTGTTGTATAGGCGTTTGTCCTGTTTGCTAACACTAGCCGCTTGTGCGGCCTCCCATAGAATTTGGGGGTTAAAAGGAAAAAGCTGCTGGACCAATCACAGACAGGCCTGTCCCGGCCAAGGAGGATGATGTCATTCTCCAAGCAAATTTCAAGCATTTTTTGAGATGGGGTTTAACTGAGTGTGTTTTCTCAAATGTATTATTTGTCCACAACTACAAGGACGAGTCAACAACATTATTTGGGTATGAGCAAACAGAATATAAGATTTTAAATGTTGATTTTCACTGGACAGGTACTTTAATGCAAACAGAGCAGCTGCCTAGCGTCGTGTTAACACCATCGCTATTACACTATTTTCTATAAAATCATCATAGTGCCACTTTTTACTTTTCATACATATGTCACATTTTTTTAAAGTATTGTATTGTCAATCTAATTTATTTTTTGTATTAAATAAGAAATTACTTAATGCAGTGAACTTGGCAGAAAATAGTGTATGAAATAAAGAAAGACAACTATATACAACATCTACCTATATTACCATTTATTATATTTCTCATTTATAGGTCTTTTCTCATTTTCTACATGTATGATTTTTGTTTATCTGGTTTGTTTTATTTGACTTTTCCTCATGCTTTATAGCGAGAGCTCATGCATTAGGGCCCTTATTCTAGAGACTACAGTGGACTGGGCACATCAATCAAACGGTGCATGAACGATTACAGGACGGCAAAAGACCCGGTCAAAGTTCACAGTCAACGCTCACAACTTGGTCAGAGAAAGCAAACATACGTAGAGCAGACCCCCTCATAACACCCAAAGGTTGGGAGGGAGTGATCAAAAGTTATTCACAATGGTTAACCAGCCATTCACTTCTGATGCAGTTCAAGTTTTTTTTTTTTTTTTTTTTTTTTTTACATCACAAGTTGTGCTTGGTCCCCTTTCAAAAACTGCAATTGCCTTGATTCTTGTGGATTCTTACAACTCTATTCAAAATAAACAAATAAGAAAACATGCCAAGTGTGGATGAGAAGTGTGACAACACAAAAGGGGAAAAAAATTACAAAATGGGCTTTTTCACGAGAGGTGTCTGATTCCAATGAGTATACTTAGATAAAGTACTGTACATGAACATTTCCGAGCCTGTTAGAAATACATTTTGGGTATATTTTCTTTTTTTTGGTAACATGTTAATTGTTAAAAACGACACAGAACAGGTCAAAATGATCTACAGTTTCATACTTTTAAATTGCTACATTAAACACAGGGATCCATTTCAATTCATTAAAAATAAATAGTCCAAAGAGATGACATTGAGCAGTATAAAACACAGGAATCAAAATGAAGAGACCAGAAACTTTGTTTCAAACAAAAATGACAGATTAAAGAAACAAAAAGCAAATAAAAATCGTCTTTGGTGAGGTAAGGCTTATGATGACAGACAAAGAAAATTAGCTCAAGTTACCTCAACACTCATGGCTAAATATGAGCTAAAATAATTTCAGTCGTTTTTTTTTTTGTCAAGCTCCCAACAAATGCTACACGGTGATAGCAAAATGTTGTCTGTGTGTTCAAATAAAAAAGCAGTACATAAAGTCCACTGCATCTGTCTGGCAACCACAAGAGTGTGAGCCATTCTGCAATTGCATAGCAAATAACCGCACTGCAAGAATATCCATAGAAATGTACGTTTCAAAGGCCATGTGCACTTTAGTATCATTTACGTCATTCACTGTAAAGGGAAAAAGGAATCAAACATTTTTCAGAAGTGAATTAGGCCTACCTCAGATAGACTTAGATAAAAACATGTCATTATCAGAGAGCATTCTCAATCAGATTTTTGGAATCAAAAAACACACGTATCTATCACTATTCAAAAACAAACGAGCATATCGTCCTCAGACAGTGCAATGCTTTACACCTCACAGCGGAAACAAAGAAAAGACTGCACATGAAAAGTGCAAGAGAGGACATCAGCCTTCAAGACAAGAGGAACGGCCACAGCACTAATACTTAGGGAAAAGACAGCAAAATAGTTATTGTTATGACCACTACTGGGAGGTAAGCTTGAACGCTTTCTATATATTTGGCATAATTATACAGTGAGTGTAGACAAGGTTTGTCTGTAGATAGCCAACTGATTTCAGTTGATTTTTTGCATGTATTGATTTATAAAATGTAATCAACAAAATCCGGTAAAAAAAATCCCAGGTTTCCAGTACAGCTGTCGTATGTCACATGTTAGGTTACTAGTGTAAGTGGAATGAACGACATTAAACTAACAAAACATCGATAACCATCATTCTGTTGACACGAACAATAATGAAAACAAAGGCTTTTTACAGTAAGTCATTGAGAAAAACAACAAGACAAAATTCAACCAAATTCAATGTCTTAACGGTGAAAAGTGGAGTGATCAGGAGAGGGAACAAGGGTTGGGCGAGTGTCGTCCACACACAGAACAAATAAAGTCGAAACAGCTGGTAGGAGTAGTATCGTCATCTGAGCCTCCCTCTTCCTCCCGTGACAACAACCATACACATTTTAGAACGACATAGTCATTCTATTTCTATGAAAAAAAATCCACTCAGGACTGGAGTGAGAACTGGTCCTGTTCGATAGGCTTCTTGACCCAGGCTCCCAGTCCTGCCTTGTGGAATTCCTTGGTCAGAGTCTGCTTGGCAGCATGGTACTCCAACGCTGCCTGTTTGGCGTCATGGTACAAGCTGGGTTTGGCACCTTTGATTCTCAGAGTCTGTGAAAGCTAAAAGGCAGGAAGAGAGAGGTTTTAATTGGACAAGAATAAAACACAGTAAGACATGATTGAAGTGAACAATCAAGTGAACAAACAGAATGTTAAACCATTTAAATTGAGTTATTGGAACATAATAAGTCTCAACTACTCAGCCATGCACAGTAACAGCTACATGAGAGTATATATGGTGATGTGCGGGTTAAGTAGCCTACCTTGCAGTATAGGCGCACCCAGCGGCTGTAGAGGGCGTGCTTGCAGAGCCTCGAGGGCCGTCCCAAGTCGTCCTTGCCTGTCATGGCGTTGATAACCTCCAACCCCTGGTCTCCCACAGCCCAGTTCACACTGAAGTTAGGCGCTTTACCCGGTTGCCGTGCTTCTGCGTTGCTTATTCCTGCAGAGAAGAGAAAGTGACATAAAACGATTCCTTTGTGAGATATACAGTACCTGTCAAAAGTTTGGACACACCTACTCATTCAAGGGTTATTCTTAATTTTTTACATTGTAGAATAATAGTGAAGACATCAAAACTATGAAATAGCACATGGAATCATGAGGTCATTTTATATTTGAGATTCTTCAAAGTAGCCACCATGTGCCTTGATGACAGCTTTGCACACTCTTGGCATTCTCTCAACCAGCTTCTTGAGGTAGTCACCAGTAATGCATTTCAATTAACATGTGTGCCTTGGTAAAAGTTATTTTGTGGAATTTCTTTCCTTCTTAATAATGAGTTTGAACCAATCAGTTGTGTTGTAACAAGGTAGTGGTGGTATACAGAAGAAGCCATATTTGGTAAAAGACCAAGTCAATATTATGGCAAGAACAGCTCAAATAAGCAAAGAGAAATGACAATCCATCAATACTTTAAGACATGAAGATCAGTCAATGTGGAAAATTTCAGTGCAGTCGCAAAAACCCTCAAGCGCTATGATGAAACTGGCTCTCATGAGGACCGCCACAGGAAAGGACGACCCAGAGTTACCTCTGCTGCAGAGGATAAGTTCATTAGAGTTACCAGCCTCAGAAATGGCAGCGCAAATAAATGCTTCACAGACTTTAAGTAACAGACACATCTCAACATCAACTGTTCAGAGGAGACTGCATGAATCAGGCCTTCATAGACGAATTGCTGCAAAGAAACCACTACTAAAGGACACCAATAAGAAGAAGAGACTTGCTTGGGCCAAGAAACACGAGCAATGGACCACCACTTCTTTGTGAGACACAGAGTAGGTGAACGGATGATCTCTGAATGTGTACAGTAGTTCCCACCGTGTACCATGGAGGAGGTGTGATGGTGCTTTGCTGGTGACACTGTTAGTGATTTATTTAGGATTCAAGGCACACTTAACCAGCATGGCTGCCACAGCATTCTGCAGCGATACGTCATCCCGTCTGGTTTGCACTTAGTGGGACTATCATTTGTTTTCCAACAGGACAATGACCCAACACACCTCCAGGCAGCGTAAGGGCTTTATGATTCCATGTGTGTTATTTCATAGGTTTGATGTCTTCACTATTATTCTACAATGTAGAAAATAGAACACATTTTGTTCTGGCACTGTATGTTTTTCAGGACAGTCCAGGGGCTGTTGTCTGACATAAACTACGTAGGAGGAGGATGTAGGATGAGTAGGATGACAGCCAGACCCCTTACCGCTCAGAAGTGGCCGGTTGAGGTTGAACGTCTGAGGCAGGTCCTCAATGTCAGCGATCCTCTGGTACATGGCTCTGGAGAGGTGGTCTGCGTGGTACAGGCTGCCCAGGATAATGCTGGAGAAGTAGACGGGCTCTGTGAAGTAACACATCAGAGAGCCCTGGATCCCTACTACGTTCCACCTGAGAGAAGGGAGGCAGCGAGAAGTGGTGTTCATAGGGAGGCACTGCTTTCTTTTGAGTCACATGACCTTTCTGAGTCTCACCACCACAAAGCACAGACGTTCCCGAGCGCAAGATATGACTAAGACCCAAGGCTAAGTTTAAAAACTCTTGACATTTCGGATTTTACCCTGAACATTTGGATCAATCTGAACGTAGAGGTTGAATTTGAAAGTGTCTACTTGTACCCGGTTTTTCTCCACCTGATAATGCATCCTGGGTTGAAGAAAATAATATGTAATAGCCTCTCAGTTGGACATTTTCTATTTTTCGAACATTAAGCTCCACTTTTAGTGATGAAGGGTGTTTATTGCCTGGAGTCAGATGCTATTCAAATGATTCTGATTGGTGCATTCCTTAGGCTAGCTACCCTCGCTCAAGTCCCAATCACTTGTGTATCATTCTGCCAACAGAGCAGTGCTACAGGTGTGATTATGCTAGAGCCGTGATTAGCCCTTTGATTAATCTCCACGGAAATGGCATCCCTGCTGGGAGTGCCCTAGGAACTGTAACAGCTCGTCAAACTGCAGGTGCGTAATCATGAACAATATTGTTGATTACACACTTTAGATCTCAGTAAAGGTTGTTAGATTGTTCCTTCGAGGCTTGTTCTCTGGGCCTTTTTCTGTCCATGGGATTTGCTCAAGCAAAAGCCTTTGCGGCTGTCTCTGACTTGTGAAAAGTCGTAACAAAGTTCACAATAATGGCAAAAAAATGGTAGATTTACATTGTTGGTGTTTTTATGAATATCACATGTAAATCTTCATTCCATGAAAATGACTAGACACCTTCTGTATGGTTACAGTTTGACTGGTTATCGAACTGTAGACAAAGTTTAAAAAAGGAGGGGTGTCAAAGAGAGACACAGACCTGGCAATCTTGTCACTGCAGGACATGGTGAGCAGCCTCTCTCCCTGCAGTACTCCGTCCCAGGTCTGGATGGTGTTACTGACTTTCACAGGGATGGTCCCCTCCCCAGACTCTATCTTGGTCCTCAGCTGACCACGAGCCTTCCTGTTAGGGTGCCTGTCTCCCTGATCTGTGGATGAAATGGAAAGGGAATAAGAAGAAGCATTTTTCAAATGAAGACGAAGAAGAGCCACCTAGTGAGAAGTCTCACCCTCGAAGGCAGCCTCGTGGGGTGAGAAGATGCGTGCGTCTCCGCAGGGCGACGTGCTGATGTACAGGTGGAACTGCACGTTGTCCTTCAGACGGAAGCCCTGCTTGTTCTCGCACCTCGTGAATATCGACTTCTGCTGCTCCTCTCTGTTGTTACTATGGCAGACGGACAGACAGACAGACGGACAGACGGGACAGACGGACGCGTGGTAAGAAAAGGGTAACCGTTTCTCTACATTGGCATTTGTTTCTTCCGGTAAAAAAAAAAAAAAAACATTTTTGGAGTCTTGTTGACCAGTCAGTTTCTACTAACCCTAGTCTCCGTGGTTACAGTGACTTACCTGAGGAAGTGTTCCAGCTGTGCGTACAGGTACCTAAGGAGGGAACGACGAGCAATGATCTCAGCATGGCAGTCGTTCAAAGCCAGGCCGCGGTCGCTCATGTACTCGCCGTTTATACACTTGGTCCCGGTGGAAACACAGATCACTTGTGCCTCCTTGACATCGGTGCCTGGTTGAGATGTGTGGATTGTGAGACAAAAATGGTTTAAAATGGTATATCAACGACATCGTCTACTGAATACAGTGTATCATTTGTTCTTCTTGTTTCATGATGCAGTGATAAAATCAACTAGGAAATGTGAATTGATACCTAATCCACAATGTAAATTACACAAACATCTTTTGTGATTAGTCTCTAATGAAAGCCCCCGTTGTGATCCATGCAGCACCAGCGGGGCTCTCTCGATTTGACAGAGAGTCAGAGATTAACAATCAAGTTGAAGTAAAAAATAAATAAAAAAGTTATTCTAACAGTACCTGTTGTCATGACAATGCCTGCTAGGACTTTCCGTCGTGCGTGAGGGGATGTGAAGTTATCCGTCAGCTCACTGAACTTGTCAACCACCAGACCGGACACAGCATCAGCTAGAACCTGAAATAACCACCAAGCAGAGCATGAGATACCGAGGTTCTGCATCATAACATCCGAAGAAAAACCCAGGCCTTAAAACCAGAGACTAAACCTCGACAGAATAGAAAAGTTGAAACGTTACGACGATCACCTTCTGGCTTATCATATAGCTCTGATGAAACATCTATGATCAATTGAAAATCTAACCCCAACCTCCACACGAATGTGTACATTAGAAATCACAGAGGCAATGACAACCCAGGGTACTCCTAAGAGACACTGCTTTCTCAAACTGAAGCTCAGGTAGCAGAACAGGAGACAGGCTAGTGCAGTATAATAGATTCGAGGTGCCTACTTCTTCAGGGATCAGACATACCTACTGTAGATAAAAGGGTTTAGATAGGGATGAGTGACAGACAAGACACCGGGGAGCTTAAACTCTGCAACGCAAATCATCCGTCCGCTTCATTGACTGATCTGTTCTTAAACAGGCCAACGGAGCAGGCAGCTTGTCTGATCAATAGGTATGTTTGAATAGCATTCGGGAGCTGATGTTAATTAAGATTGCAGTTTAATTTACCTTGCCTCGTCAGTCGCTATCTCAGGCAGGAGGGATTAGGGGTACGGGATTAAGTGACGTGTAAATAGATTTGAGTGTACACAATGCAACGTGGAACGTTCAAGGCTGTAATGCACCACTGTCTCTCAAAGCCTCGTCTCCCTTTTCAATTAAGCCCTGTCAGAGGCTTATAATGAGCTGGTTAAACCATTAGGTCAATTAAACTGAGAATAGTTCATAGGAAGTGAACACTGAATACTGCCTGCAATGCAGGATGAACCAAACTGACATATGTGACCAATGCCCTCTTATTTCATGGGGTTAAACCACCCAGATAGAGTTAAGAAGAGTCTCTGCATACTACTACAATTGTTCTACTGCTCCACAAGATGTTGGATGGGGAGAGGGAGTTTGTCCTGCGTTATGAGTTTACTATGTGCTATTCTGTGCCATAGAGTCAAAGTAAAGCTTTTCAAATAACCATATGAAACAAGCATGTCATCCAACAGTCTCCGAGTGAACATGATGTAGGGAGTAGTAGTTCTTACCTGCGGCAGGTGCAGCTGCAGGCCCTCTCTGGGTATGGGTTGTCTGGACGGTGTCTGGTCCAGTTGCATGTTAAAGAGGGCAGAGAGAGCAGCCTGTGCCGCCCGGGCCTTGGCCAGCTTCTTATTGCGCCCTGAGCCTTGGAACGTCTGTGTGTCCACCACCACGGACATGGCAAAGTTCTTGGCGTGGCTCTCTCCACTCTCTGACACAAAGTCGTACTTTAGCCCGGGTCGTAGTTCGTTGAGGATCATGACAGGGTTCTTGGCAATAGCGGGGGAGACGAAGGCCGGGACGGAGGCGGTGAGTGGTAGGCCTAACGAGGACTGACTCAGGCCGGTAGCACCTGAGTTCCCTAGCAGGGGGTATTCTACTAGTCCCAGGGAGCTGAAGGAGCCATTGGTACCGTTAGAACCCAGGTAAAAGGACTCCTCCGGAGGGGCCGGGGTCTCAAACCCATTAAACAACATGTCCGGGAAGTCAGCCTGGTCGGAGGTAAAGTCTGTGTTGACCGTTAGCGTCCGACCCATTGCCATGTGCGCCTCGGAGGCGTTGGGGAACTGAACGAACGACCGCAGAGCCTTCTCAGCTGAGTTGAGCTTAGCCTTCTTCTTGGTGGGGCCAGAGCCCTCGAACAGCTGCCCATTGACCTCGACAGTCATGACGAACACGGGCGCGTGGACCGGACCGGTCTGAGACAGCAGCTTGTACTGCAGTCCAGGCTTGATCTCATTCAGCTGCATCAGGGCATTTTTGGGCAGAATGGGCCCGGGCATTTTCTTACGTTTCTTGGGCCTGTACTTGTTATTGTGATGCCCGTTATTACCCTCTTCTAAGGGACGCTTCCTGCCCCCTCCACAACCTGCACTGCCCCCATTAGGGAGGTGAGCTGCCCCCTCACCCCCCAACCCCTCCTTGGAGGAGGAGACCACGTTGTCCAGGTTGCGGTTTTCCTTAACGTCGGTGCTGCTGGAACCTGCGGTGCCCAGAAAGAGTAACTTACAACGCCTTCGTTGCAGGATCTTGTAAATGTAAAATTTATAGATTCCTTTATCTCTCTTTGTAACTGGACAAGTGATGTGTGTTCCTTTGTATGTTAGATTTTCAAAGCAGTCATTACAGAAAACAGTGTATGTTAAATACACAGTAATATTAGTATCAACATTAACCTTCAATACAATCCAAGGGGGGCCTGAAAAAAACTTGAGGAAAGGACAGATTTCTGAGGAAAATCTTCATAGTTTTTTTCTGTATTTTTCAGAATAAGCACTACCAAAGACATGGCAGTGTAAATACAAAAGTAGCCCCACCAAAATGTCTAAACATTTCAGTGTTAATCTATTCATCTGTGTTATTGAAGAATGGGCTGAAAACATCTAGAAATGTCCTGTGAAGGGCTGCATGACCAATTTAACTGTAAGGCTTGTATTAATCATGGTATCAATAAATTAGGTCTAGCTGTGGTTGAGGGAACACATATCGCCACGTCCTGATTATAAAGCTGATGGAACTGGGTGTAAATTTTCATTTATAACATCCTCCAGCAAAAGCTCGATAGGTTACTCCTTTCGGCGCTCAGGGATTAAATACATCCTTGTACAAAATGCAGGAGCAGAGAAGAAGGTAGCGACAAGGGGCTTGGAAAGAAGAGGGACAACATAAGGATATCGCCACCTCCCCAAAATGGAGACAAACAAACAAGTGTTTTCTGGGATTTTCATGCACCACTGCAGTCAGAAATGTATTCAAATAATAATTTTATTTTCATTTTACTTAGCTCCTGATCAAGTTGCATATCATCATTTTCTAAAACAAAGTTTACAGAGTATATATATCAGATTTATTTTGTATGACTAGGCTGGTGGTTGTGGTAAAGTAAATAACAAGCATGCAAGAGAAAATATAAACTGTAAAAAACACAATGTGGCTAACGCCCTGCGCAACAGGAGGGGAGTAGTGATTACAACCCCATTGGGAAAGAGATTTTTAAACAACAGAGCATTGTGATTGATCACGCCACGACAACACTGTCCGTCGCCAACCATGCTCAGTTCTGACCCAGACACACATACACACAAACACATCCACCAGAAAGCCCTTGAGTAACCTTGGCAACGTATGCCTGTCGGCCTGCCAACAACCCTCCCTGCAGCGAGGACGTCCCTGACCAACACAGTAATCCAAGTGAGCCCCCGTCTGGGTTGGGCTTGGTGTAACAGGGAAGCAGGAGGATTAGGGTTGTCCTAACCCATAACATGTCCTAACATCATAACTGTCAAGTGTGTAATGGGATCCGCATGATGTTCCTGGGCCAAAGTACTGAATTCAACATCTGCTCCATACTGTGGGCATAGATACATAAAGCCCCTCACTCTCTCAGTACCTTACAACATGAGAAAGCCTCATTGGGCTTGGGGGAAAAAAATGTTTTGTTGCCAAACCCTGTACTTTGACTATAGAAAGAGCAACCTTTCCTCAATAACCCTCCCAGGCTTGTTGCAGGCAGTTTAAGGGTGAACTATAACTGCTCTCGGAACCTAAAGGAGGTACTCCGTGGGGTTTTAGAAGCTTTGAGAAGAGGAGCAGGGGGTCAAGCTTAGAATCCTTCTCGTAAAATGGTCTGAAATAACACAGGAGATATCCCCTCATCTCCCACTGAATGGGAGATTTGAACTCTGATCCTACCCTCCTGAGCCAGGAAACCCAGTCTGATGACACGTTCTCAAGGTCAATCCCACACAAACCAATCAGGAAGAGGAGATTTAATACATCGATAGGCCTACAATTCTCCTCCCTGGATTCCTTCCAATAATGTGGTGTTACTGGTAACAGTATCCAACTTGAAAACATATAACCAAGTAAATAATTTTGCACAACTAGGGATATTCTACTATTAGTATGTGTAAGCACTTCACAAGCAAAACAACATGACAGCAAGTAGAGGGACCAGTGTAGTGAAATGGGGGGGGAAGAAACTCACTCATGCTCTCTTCTTCATCTCCCTCCATGGTGAAGAACCTTGGCTGGTTACGGGGCTGCTTCACACCAGCTCGACCTGTAAGACAGACAGAGACACACACACACACACACACACACACACACACACACACACACACACACACACACACACACACACACACACACACACACACACACACACCAGAAAGGAATCAAGAGATATCCTGCTATACAGCGCATTTGGAAAGTATTCAGACCAATTGACTTTTTGTTCCACATTTTGTTACGTTCTGGACTTATTCTAAAATTGATAGATTTTTTCTTCCTCTCATCAATTTACACACAATACCCCATAATGACATAGCAAAAACAGGTTTAGATTTTTTTGTGCAAATGTATTAGAAAATAAAAACTGAAATATCACATTAACATAAGTATTCAGACCCTTTACTCAGTACTTTGTTGAAGCAGCTTTGGCAGCTTTGGCAGCGATTAGAGCCTTGAGTCTTCTTGGGTATGACGCTACAAGCTAGGCACACCTGCATTTGGGGAGTTTCTCCCATTCTTCACTTCAGATGCACTCAAGCTCTGTCAGGTTGGATGGGGAGAGTCACTGCACAGCTATTTTCAGATCTAACCAGAGATCAATCGAGTTCAAGTCCGGGCACTGGCTGGGCCACTCAAGGACATTCAGAGACTTGTCCTGAAGCCACTCCTGTGTTGTCTTGGCTGTGTGCTTAGGGTTGTTGTCCTGTTGGAAGGTGAACCTTCGCCACAGTCTAAGGTCCTGAGTGCTCTGGAGCAGGTTTTCATCAAGGATCTCTCTGCACTTTGCTCCGTTTATCTTTTCCTCAATCCTGACTAGTCTCCCAGTCCCTGCCGCTGAAAAACATCCCCACAACATGACGCTGCCACTACCATGCTTCACTGTAGGGATGGTGCCAGGTTTCTTCCAGATGTGATGGTTGGCATTCAGGCCAAAGAATTCAATCTTGGTTTCATCAGACGAGAAAATCTTGTTTCTCATGGTCTGAGTCCTTTAGGTGCCTTTTGGCAAGCTCCAAGCTGGCTGTCATGTGCCTTTACTGAAAAGTGCCTTCCGTCTGGCCACTCTACCATAAAAGCCTGATTGGTGGAGTGCTGCAGAGATGGTTGTCCTTCTGGAAGGTTCCCCAATCTCCACAGAGGAACTTTGGAGCTCTGTCAGACTGACCATCGGGTTCTTGGTCACCTCCCTGACCAAGGCCCTTCTCCCCCGATTGCTGTGTGGCTGGGCGGCCAGCTCTAGGATGAGTCTTGGTGGTTCCCAACTTCTTCCATTTAAAAATGACGGAGCAACTGTCTTCTTGAGGACCACCAATGCCCGCAGAAATGTTTTGGTACCCTTCCCCATGTCTCATAGCAAAGTGTCGTTATACTTATGTAAATAAGGTATTTCTGTTTTTATTTTCACTTTGTCATTATTTGGTATTGTGTGTAGATTGATGAGGAAAACATGCATTTAATCCATAAGGCTGCAACATAACAAAATGTGAAAAAAGTCAAGGGGTCTGAATACTTTTCGAATGCACCGTTGATAGAATTTATTCCACTGTACATTTTACTGCTTGCTTTTGGAAAATATATCATGTCTCACAGCTAAATTAAAAAACACAAGATGTTACTAGAGGAAATGTACTCTTCCTTTAAGGTTAATCTTAGAGTATATATTATACATACAGTACCAGTTAAAAGGGTGTTTCTTTATTTTTACTATTTTCTACATTGTAGAATAATAGTGAAGACATCAAAACTATGAAATAACACATATGGAATCATGTAGTAACCAAAAAAGTGTTAAACATATTTTAGATTATTCAACATTAGTAGCCACCCTGTGCCTTGATGACAGCGTTGCACACTCTTGGCATTCTCTCAACCGGCTTCATGAGTAACGCTTTGCCAGCAGTCTTGAAGTTGTTCCCACATATGCTGAGCACTTGTTGGCTGCTTTTCCTTCACTCTGCGGTCCAACTCCTCCCAAACCATCTCTATTGGGTTGAGGTCGGGGGATAGTGGAGGCCAGGTTATTTGATGCAGCACTCCATAACTCTCCTTGGTTAAATAGTCCTTACAGCCCTGCAGGTGTGTTTTGGGTCATTGTTCTGTTGAAAAACAAATGATAGTGCCACTAAGCACAAACCAGACGGGATGGCGTATCGCTGCAGAATGCTGTGGTAGCCATGCTGGTTAAATATGCCTTGAATTTAAAAAAAAATCACTAACAGTGTCACCAGCAAAGCACCCCCACACAATCACACCTCCTCCTCCATGCTTCACGGTGGGAACCACACATGTAGAGATCATCCTACTCTGTGTCTCACAAAGACACGGCGGTTGGAACCTAAAATCTCAAAGTTGGACTCATCAGACCAAAGGACAGATTTTCACCAGTCAATGTCCATTGCTCATGTTTCTTGGGCCAAGCAAGTCTCTATTGCTTATTGGTGTCCTTTAGTAGTGGTTTCTTTGCAGCAATTCAACTATAAAGGCCTGATTCACACAGTCTCCTCTGAACAGTTGATGTTGAAATGTGTCTGTTACTTGAACTCTGTGAAGCATTTATTTGGGCTGCAAATTCTGAGGCTGGTAACTCTAATGAACTCATCCTCTACAGCAGAGGAAACTCTGGGTCTTCCTTTCCTGTAACGGTCCTCATGAGAGCCAGTTTCATCATAGCGCTTGATGTTTTTTTGTGTCTGCACTTGAAGAAACGTTCAAAGTTCTTGAAATGTTCCGCATTGACTGACCTTCATGTCTTAAAGTAATGATGGACTGTTGTTTCTCTTTGCTTATTTGAGCTGTTCTTGGTCTTTTACCAAATAAGGCCATCTTCTGAATACCACCCTATCTTGTCACAACACAACTGATTGGCTCAAACACAATAAGAAGGAAAGAAACTCCACAAATGAATGAGTAGGTGTGTCCAAACGTTTGACTGGTACTGTCCATATTCAGCATCTGGACTAATCCTGTCCATGCCGACTGACCATATAGGTCTGGGCAGTCTTTAGTGACTTTAATATCTGTCCCATTATCGCTTGGTTTCGACTAGCTCATTGCGCTTGGTTCATAGAGCCGCTAGACACAGTTGTAATAAACAGAGAAGTTCCTGTTTCCTTCCTACAAATGTGTCTCTATCTTTTAAAACCGTTTAAAGCTAGAAAATATTATGACCCCGTCCCTGAAAGGTATAAGACTCTCAGGAACACTTAGTTGTCTTCTGTTTCCCTCTACAAGCCGCACAGGACTCAGAATGGACCGGACACGAAATCAGACAGCGGGGAAAAGAACGATGCAGAAGATCATACAAAAAGTACGGCCTGATGATCTTCTGAACTTCCCAATGCCGTTCTGGTGCAATTCAGTCACTTCCTTCAGATTGAAATATTGTCAAAAGTACTATCAGGCTGATTTGTAATGAACTGTCATAGCCCCCCCAATTAAAAAAAAAAAAGTAAGCTGTTGATTACATAACTCGGTGGGGTCGCAAACACTTTTTGATATGAAAATGGGGTCGTGGGACCAAAAAAAGTTGGGAAAACCCTGAACTAACTCTTCTGGAAAATGCTGCATTTCACACACTACACAGTACAGTAGCCAATGTTGTTCATTTGAGAATACACAGGAAGTCCTCCAGAAATATAATACCTCAATTATATTTCCCCAGACAGCCATGAAAAAAAAATTTATGTTAAAAATACAGTATCAATACTACAGTGTATAAGACTGAAACCCACTGACGGAATGGAGTATCGGAGGTCTGAATATAGTGTAACCCGAACAAATGTGCATGACAGTGATAGCAACTGTAGGGGGGGGCGGCAGGGTAGCCTAGTGGTTAGAGTGTTGGACTAGTAACCTGAAGGTTGCGAGTTCAAACCCCCGAGCTGACAAGGTACAAATCTGTCTTTCTGTCCCTGAACAGGCAGTTAACCCACTGTTCCTAGGCCGTCATTGAAAATAAGAATTTGTTCTTAACTGACTTGCCTAGTTAAATAAAGGTAAAATAAAAAAAATCAAAGGGAGGAAACTACTGTTCGTGGTGTTCATCTCAGATACTATATCAACCCATGAACAGATGGAGCAAAATGTAACGGAGAGAGGGAAGAGGAGAAAGGAGAGAGAGAGTAAATCAATATAATAATTGTAAAAAAGAAACAGCCTTAAGCTAATCTAACTCACCTGTTCAATTTTACACGGGGCATTTCTCCAGCCAATCAACCCTACAGTCACTGCATTAATAAGGAAGCTGTTGCACATATTCGTTTGCCGAGGAAATCATATAAGGAAATAGTGACTGAATCTACAGTTTTACACATCAGTCAATACAAGCTGTATTGTATCGGACATGCGGTCGTTTCCCCAATACTCATCTCCACAATCTATCTTGACCAAAGCCAAGAAACATGGAAAAGTAGTCGCCTGTTCTCTCTATTCCTCCCTGTGGGATTAAATAGGGTGTTAGATTTGTATTCTGTCCCCCCCCCCCAACGGTCTGTGGTGTGGCGATAACAACATAGCACTTTCTGTAGAGGGAAGAGTAGCCAACAGAATGAGATGCAATAACTTCATAGGAACACTGAGGGGGGGGAAAGCAATTGCATTGGCGGGTCACAGAAACTCAGTGTTGTCCACACAGCTCTTCCTCAGAAGAGAGGGGAGAGGCCCTTGAAGGACAATTGCAAATAGGCCCGGAAAGAAGCAGAGATTTCTAATGCACATTTTCAGAGTTTCAGAGGAGTGGATATATCCAACTAGGACCACAGCAGCACCTATTGCTCAAACATACCATTTCAAAACACTACTGGAGTAATCTCGAAACACACGTTATTTATTTTGGGGGGGGAAATAAATGACTGAGGGTTTCAAATAGAAACAATAATATTTTGATATAAATACTTCACATAGACGGGGACAGTATAATTGGTGTCCCCTCTCTCAAAAGGAACCAAATGCTAAGTCCTCCTGCAGATGAGAGAAAAGGGAGGGAATTGAATGGAGATGATCTGTGATTACCGCAGAAGCATTTATTTGGTGCCGTTGCCTTGAAGCGGTTGCATTTGATAAGCATTCCCACAGAAAAGCAGCCTGCTAAATCTATCCAATCAGGCCAGCCACTACAGACGGAGTGATTGAGGAATACAGACTCCATATATCCCTTCGGTAATGACACGTTCAAGAAGAAGCGGGTGCAGACACAACTAGATATAGAACACATCAAAAATGTCCAACTGAAAAGTTGCTTTTTTTTTTACAACTTTTCTCATTCAATGACAATGAGAAAAGACAATACTATTTGGGAGCAAACGGGCACGTTTGTTGTTGTAGTCAACCTGAAAGCAGAGTAGATAAATCAAACCTGAGTCAAAATCAAATCAAAGTTTATTTGTCACGTTCGCCAAATACAACAGGTGTAGACCTTACAGTGAAATGTTTACTTGCAGGACCTCACCAACAGTGCAATTTGTAAGTTAAAAATAGGTATTAGGTGAACAAAAATAAAAGTAAAGAAATAAAAAAACAACAGTAAAAAGACAGTGAAAAATAACAGTAGCGAGGCTATATACAGTAGTGAGGCTATATACAGTAGCGAGGCTATATACAGTAGCGAGGCTATATACAGTAGCGAGACTATATACAGTAGCGAGACTATAACAGTAGCGAGGCTATAAGAGTAGCGAGGCTATATACAGTAGTGAGGCTATATACAGTAGCGAGGCTATAACAGTAGCGAGGCTACATACAGACACCTGTTAGTCAGGCTGATTGAGGTAGTATGTACATGTAGGTATGGTTAAAGTGACTATGCATATATGATAAACAGAGAGTAGCAGTAGCGTAAAAGAGGGGTTGGCGCGTGGTGGGTGGCGGGACACAACACAGGTAGTCCGGGTAGCCAATGTGCGGGAGCACCGGTTAGTCGGGCTAATTGAGGTAGTATGTACATGAATGTATAACTAAAGTGACTATGCATATATGATAAACAGAGAGTAGCAGCAGTGTAAAAGAGGGGTTGGGAGGGGGGACGGGGACACACACAATGCAAATAGTCCAGGTAGCCATTTGATTACCTGTTCAGGAGTCTTATAGCTTGGGGGTAAAAACTGTTGAGAAGCCTTTTGGTCCTAGACTTAGCGCTCCGCTTGCCATGCGGTAGTAGAGAGAACAGTCTATGACTGGGGTGGCTGGGGTCTTTGACAATTTTTCCTGGATGCCAGGAAACTTAGCCCCAGTGATGTACTGGGCCGTACGCACTACCCTCTGTAGTGCCTTGCAGTCGGAGGCCGAGCAGTTTCCGTACCAGGTAGTGATGCAACCAGTCAGGATGCTTTCGATGTTGCAGCTGTAGAACCTTTTGAGGATCTGAGGACCCATGCCAAATCTTTTTAGTTTCCTGAGGGGGAATAGGTTTTGTCATGCCCTCTTCACCACTGTCTTGGTGTGTTTGGACCATTCTAGTTTGTTGGTGATGTGGACACCAAGGAACTTGAAGCTCTCAACCTGCTCCACTACAGCCGCGTCGATGAGAATGGGGGCGTGCTCGGTCCTCCTTTTCCTGTAGTCCACAATCATCATACGTTGAGGGATATGTTGTTATTCTGGCGCCACCCGGCCAAGTCTCTGTCCTCCTCCCTATAGGCTGTCTCGTCGTTGTCGGTGATTAGGTCTACCACTGTTGTGTCGTCTGCAAACTTAATGATGGTGTTGGAGTCGTGTCTGGTCACGCAGTCGTGGGTGAACAGGGAGTACAGGAGGGGACCGAGCACACACCCCTGAGGGGATCCAGTGTTGAGGATCAGCGTGGCAGATCTGTTGCTACCTACCCTCACTACCCAGTGGCGGCCCGTCAGGAAGTCCCGGATCCAGTTGCAGAGGGAGGTGTTTTGTGCCAGGATCTTAGTAATGAGCTTCGAGGGCACTACGGCGTTGAACGCTGAGCTGTAGTCAATGAAGGGAAGTGAGTCTAAGCTATTAAATGACATCGCTCACATTTCTTCCTATACCCCTTTTGCCTACCCCTTCCTGCCTGCCTGTCAAGAGAGCCATCACTTCCCTAGCAACCCCCCTCCCTCCCGTCTTAAGCTGTAGCGCTCACCGTGAGACAGCAGCGCTCGCCTTCCAGGACGATAAGGGACGCGACGCTGCTGTTATTCACATTAGGTTAATCACCAAACTGCCACTCTACATGTCATCCAGCAGGCAGGAAACGTATGAATGAATGAATGACCAGATAATTATCATCGCTGCTTTCTGGGCTGAAACAAACATTGACGGGAAGGTTTTACTGTGACACTCTTAGCTAGGGATTTAGGGACCTTGCTTTCCTGGCTTCAGGGGGCGGTGACTGAACGGTCACTTCCTGGAGAGTGGCCTTTTTCATGACAGGGGTCCAAGGTCAAGGAAGTGTCATATTTGCATCACTGAAGATTAAATGGAGGTCTGGGTTAAGTTACAGTCTTACTCATTACTTTGTATAAATGTCATCTTTGTTTGGTTTGGTCTCACTTTCAAGTGGACAAATGCTGAATGAAGCACCAGGTCTATGATGTTTCATATTGCCTTGACCCTGCATGAACAGATCAGTTTAGCTGAGTGATGAAGCATGTGTCAGCGCCAAAATGAGCTCTCACTGAAACAAGGTGTCTGTAGCTAGTGATATCCAACCTTGCTATAATGGTATCATCCATCCAGACCCCTTACAGCCACCCAGCTGCACCACGTCCTATTCCACTAACATGGTGCTGGAGGCAACTGCGTGGCTGTTGGCTCAACATGTGTCAGATTCATAATGGCCAGGCGCAGGGAGCCAGATGGGTATTAAAGAAAGGGCAGCGGCCATGGCTGCCATAGCCTCCAGAATAGGTTTCATTAGGAATATAGTAGCTCTTTGTCAGCAGTCAGCACCATGGACAGCGCTAGTGCTGCACAGCAGGCCACTGAATTGGCCAGAACCATAGCAATAAGCATATGGTGTGGTAATGTGCTCATTGCTATATTTCTCCTAGGCCACATACATAGCTGTAGACTGCTAGGGGCCACAGCTGAGCTAATATTCAATGTAGGGGAACAACAACAACCAGAATCAGCAGGGTGGTCAATGCACATTCCAGGAAGGGAAATCAGCAAGATATGAATGCTGCTCTTAGTGCTAGGCGCTGATGGACAGGGCTGAGAAGAGGGTCTTTACCGTCCTTTCTTTGACACATGGTATTGCACAGTGCTACATACAGAGTGGTTTTGTTAACCATATGCCTCTTATATTCTTTATGGCAGTCATCTTTCCCAGGGTTTTTTCTAAGAGCCTGGTTTTAGAGTTTTAGTAGGACGACACACAAGAATTATACACACAACAGTGAACGGCGCACACCATAGTAAGTAAATCACATAAGTGAACCAAGTAGAACCAAGAAAGCCTTGTTGTTAAGCGGCTTTGGTTGTACGAAGACCAGAGCTGGCTTTTGTGTTAACCAAACCAGCCTCTCTCTCTCAGCCTGAACAGTGTAATCTCGTCTCTCCGCGTGACAAGAAGTGGCCTTATACCCCCGCCGCCACTCAACTCCTTCCTCCCGAACATTAGCGCTGACAATGTTATCAGGCCGTCGAGCCCTGGCGCCTCGCTGGAAATGCCGGCTGCGTGCTTTGTGTGTGCTGGATTGACGGAGACCAAGGCTTAGGTTGTCATTCGCTCACAAAGATAATGGGCGACAGAATTTAGCTAGGGCGGGAATGAGAAAATGTCAACAAATGTAGTTATCTGTGAGTGAGTTTGTGGACACACGTTTGAAGAAAAAGGAAGTAGGGAGACAGACTTCAAGGATCTGGAGTGGCATTCTGTTCACTGTCAAAGCTCACAGATATCAACACTGGATTGTATCCACAGCCTTTATAGCCTCTGTTAGCCATTCATGTTAAAAGGTTTCACATTAAAACACGATTGAAGTTAGCTAGCATACAGTTGAAGTCGGAAGTTGACATACACCTTAGCCAAATACATTTAAACTCAGTTTTTCACAATTTCACAATTTAATCCTAGTAAAAAATCCCTGTCTTAGATCAGTTAGGATCACCACCTTATTTTAAGAATGTGAAATGTCAAAATAATAGTTGAGAGAATTATTTATTTTAGCTTTAATTTCTTTCATCACATTCCCAGCGGGTCAGAAGTTTAGTATTTGGTAGAATTGCCTTTCAATTGTTTAACTTGGGTCAACCGTTTCGGATAGCCTTCCACAAGCTTCCCACAATAAATTGGGTGAATTTTGTCCCATTCCTCCTGACAGAGGTGGTGTAACTGAGTCAGGTTTGTAGGCCTCCTTGCTCGCACACGCTTTTTCAGTTCTGCCCACACGTTTTTAGACTTTGCTGTCCTTAAGCCATTTTGCCACAACTTTGGAAGTATGCTTGGGGTCATTGTCCATTTGGAAGACCCATTTGCGACAAAGCTTGAACTTCCTGACTGATGTCTTGAGATGTTGCTTCAATATATCCACATAATCTTCCTGCTTCATGATGCCATCTATTTTGTGAAGTGAACCAGTCCCTCCTGCAGCAAAGCAACCTCACAACATGATGCTGCCACCGCCGTGCTTCACGGGTTGGGATGGTGTTCTTCAGCTTGCAAGCCTCCCCCGTCCACAATTTATTTCTGAGGTCTTGGATGATTTATTTTGATTTTCAAATGATGTCAAGCGAAGAGGAACTGAGTTTGAAGGTAGCCCTTAAAATACATCCACAGGTACACCTCCAATTGACTCTAATTATGTCAATTAGCCTATCAGAAGCTTCTAAAGCCATGACATCATTTTCTTGGATTTTCCAAGCTGTTTAAAGGCACAGTCAACTTAGTGTATGTAAACTTCTGACCCACTGGACTTGTGATACAGTGAATTATAAGTGAAATAATCTGTCTGTAAACAATTATTGGAAAAATGACTTGTGTCATGCACAAAGTAGATGTCCTAACCGACTTGCCAAAACTATACTTTGTTAACAAGAAATTGGTGGAGTGGTTGAAAAACTAGTTTTAATGACTCCAACCTAAGTGTATGTAAACTTCCGACTTCAACTGTATGTTTACAAGGATATGTAGCATCAACACATCTGAGCATATTGCTATCCACATTCCCTATCCCTCAAGTTATCAATGTTGGGAGTCTTAGGACTATGAATATCAACCCGCGATATTAGCAAATCAATGCGAACACACTATTTCATCCTTAAGACCAACATGTCAAAGCCATAAAGGATTGCTACAGCCATATTTACATTGCTGATCCACCATCAAATATGTGGTTCTACAGTACCGTATCTATAGCAGCGTATGCTGTCTGTGTGGTGTAAACATGTGTTTAATAGGAAATCCAGGAGAGTCTGGAGCTGTATGTCTGATACATAGATCTGTATGAAGCCTGTCATTCACATCCTACGGAGAAACAGACAGTATCTCACACAGCCTGGGCCCCAGAGACCAACACCTAGTTACCATGTCTGCGCCGATGTCGTTCGCCTTCAAAGAATACACTCGTGTCTCCGACATACATAGACATTCACGCATCACCGCACACAGGTACACAGGCCGGAACATATCTTACAACTCTTGTTATGTGCTCATAGTATCCTGTACACACAAGCAGGCTTGCACGTGAGCGCACACACACACACATGCGGTGAAATGGCAGGACCACATTCAAGTGTGTTGAAGGGGCATAGAACGAGACAATATGAGCAACATACCTTCTGTCATTGCTTTGCTGACAACACCTATGAAAATAAGAGAAAATAAGAATATTATTATCATTATTGGAATATAAAACCGATATTTCCTAAAAACCTGAGGTATTGTCCCCTGATAATATAGGATAAACCCATTCCATGCTTTCTGGGGATGAAAAAGAACAACTTGAATTTTTGCGAGGGAAAATGTGGAAATATGAAATGTAATGTTATGAAGTTCACCACAATATGTATTTAACCACCTGGTACCCTGCTCTCAATCAGCAGTCAACCATCATCAACCCTTGTCAAGAGCCGGTAACACACTCCATAATCCGCTGACTCAAATCCAATCAGAGAGGAAAACAATGCGAAACTCATGATGAGGATGATGGGAGACGCTGTGAGGAAGACACCAGCCAGAGGTGTCAGAGCTAACCAGACAACCCATGAGGAGACACTGATGAATGGAAAGTTGGGGAAAGTTCTGGTTCTAGAAGTGGAATAGTACCACAGCTGGAAGGGAATTCTGAAACCAACTGTCAGAGCCACCCCTCGGTGGTCTAATGCAGATGGATTGATCCACAGGGTTTGGGCGGACTGGGGGGAAATAAGGTGTTGCTGCTGCCGGCAATGTTCAAGGAAGCTTTTTGTGCCGGCAGCAGCGGCAGCATATATTTCTCTCTCACACCCTCCATTTTCTCTCCGTGAAACATCATTTTAGACACGCTGGATAGGACCCTCGACCAGGCACCGTCAAGCCACAGGCGTGACTTATCGATGTGCCATGGTGAGGTGATGAGATGAGATGGTGGAAGGGAGACGGAGGCATGTGAGAGCGGAAAGGAACAGTAACCTTTATTTAACTAGGCAAGTCAGTTAAGAACAAATTCTTATTTACAATGACGGCCTACACTGGCCAAACCCTAACCCGGACGACGCCGGGCCAAATCTGCGCCGCCCTATTGGACTCCCAATCACGGCCAGTTGTGATACAGTCTGGAATCGAACCAGGGTCTGTAGTGACACCTCTAGCACTGAGATGCAGTGCCTTAGACCACTGCGCCACTCGGGAGCTGTTTGTACCTCACTACTTTTTATTTGCCTTCCTACAACAGGTTGAGAGAGACAATCCAAACATAAGATGTATCAAACTAGAAGACCAAACCTCCAACCAAATCATCAGAGTTCCTACTGTACATAGTACCTGTTCCTACTGTACATAGTACCTGTTCCTAGAGTTCCTACTGTACATAGTACCTGTTCCTAGAGTTCCTACTGTACATAGTACCTGTTCCTAGAGTTCCTACTGTACATAGTACCTGTTCCTAGAGTTCCTACTGTACATAGTACCTGTTCCTAGAGTTCCTACTGTACATAGTACCTGTTCCTAGAGTTCCTACTGTACATAGTACCTCATTGGCTATGAAATGAATCAAATCACAATCAACTACCAGATCAAGAGGGAACTGAGCAGTAGGCTAGTTCATAGCTTTTCCTCTTATTTTCTTCATCAGCAATAGTGTACAAACTGAGGGAGCTAATTGAAGATGTAACAATGACATGTTATTAAAATTCCACAATTTTTGACCTTATAATGCAATCGGGTAAATCAACCTTTTTGGTTGACCTTTTTCAGTTTGTCAGTTACAAATGTTGTGGCTATTAAACTGAAAGTTCCAAGGGGGGAAAAAAATCATTTTGCAGTAGTCGATGGAAATGTGACATTTAGGGCGTAGTCACATGAAAATCTCAAATGAAGAAAGTATACCTGTCTAAACCTTGAAATGGGCTGAAACTGAACTGCAATAAATCAAAAACATTACAGTATATATCAATCTGTCTGATATACAGTACCAGTCAACATTTTGGACACACCTACTCATTCAAGGGCTTTCCTCTATTTTTTACTATTTTCTACATTGTAGAATAATAGTGAAGACATCAAAACTATGAAATAACACACATAGTGTCATGTAGTAACCAAAAAAGTGATAAACAAATCAAAATATATGTTATATTTTAGATTCTTCAAAGTAGCCACCCTATGCCTTGAATTTTTTAAAATTTTTAAATGCCTTGATGACAGCTTTGTACACTCTTGGCATTCTCTCAACCAGCTTCATGAGGTAGTCACCTGGAATATATGAGTTTTTTCCCCCCAACCTTCTTAGTAAGGGTGAGTCCTGTCCATTTTATTGTAAATGGTAGCCTTAGCTAATATAGATCAGTGCTCCCATTGCTGCACAGCTAATAAAATCTCTCCTGGTCTTCAAGGACATTAAGTGACTTCGGTCCCTTTACCATTTTCCCCATAGGAACTAATGAAATCTTTATGATGGCACAGGGGACAACAGGGAAGCTGTATATATTCTACACGCTAATCAGTGTCACTTAACAGGCTACAGGGTCAGGGGGAGGGGGTCAGCCTCCCCTGTGGGTCTTCTTGAATGGAAGAGAAGTCTCCAGATCTATGCTGATGACAGCCGGGCATTCATACGCAGTATTCAGTCACCTCTCTCTCTTAACTTGCGCACACAGGCACAAACACACACTACGCCATCACCTCTCACCTGCACTCTAAGGGCTAGGCAGAGCAGAGGGGTCTGTCACTGTCATGCTCAAGGGTAAACAAGGGTTAACAAGGGTTAACAAGGGTTAACCTTAGGCTTATAACTCTCAGCCTCTGGTCTGCAGGCCTGATGACGACAAAGGCAGAACACACAATCATAATCACAAGTTGACATTATTGGATCTTTCTGGGAATACCAGGTCAGACTGGAAGCCAATATTCCTGTTCAATTCTTCTAGCTGCCCCGAGTCCTGAAACCTTGATGCAACCCACCGAAGCAGCCCCTCGTCCTTCCTAACCAGCTGGCTGACTGCCAGTTGGATCAAATCCATTTAACGCCATCACGGGTTGCCCTGTGGCCTCCAGTGCTGAAAATTGCTACTGTGTAAATTGCCCTGCATGTGACGGTCCAACTGTGTCACATGTAGCCAGTTACCTTCCTAGACTCAGGCAGGTGATTTTGTACTCTCTCCCACACCGTACATTGAGGAGGCACACCATTTTTTTTCAGGTGCTCAGCAGGTAGGTATACGACAGATGAGCGATTCCAGGTTCCTAGCTCTGCCTAGCTCTGCCTTAGCTCTCTTCCCATCCCCAGCCATTCTCTCCGCACCACTACCCCCGTAGCTCACAACAGATGACTATCGCTGTCTTCCCCCGCTGCCGCTGCCGTCAAGGCCGGGCCAGGTGCTCCTCTATCTCTGGGAAAGAAGGGAGGGAATGGAGAGAGAGGGGAAGGGTAAGATGTTGAATTTCACACCTCACGGCTCCTGGATTAACCAGGTCTGGAGGTAATGTTGACAGACAGGCCGACTACCCAGGAGAGGGGCGAGGTGGGGGATGGGGAGGGAGAGGTGGCCCCTGTTTGAGAGGGTCAGCTGCATGTAACATTATAGTTAGTGAGTGGTGTAGTGGAGGTTATATCCGCAGTGACATGCGCTAAATGTATACCCATTTATTTTTCAGTGGGCATTGCGTATGCTCACTTCTTAAGCCCCAGGATGCGTATCATGGTAGCGTGGTGGAGGTATATGCCATATCCATTAATAAGGCTGATAGATCAGAATGTTTAGCTTGAAATGTTGATAAACTACTATTTCTTCAACATTTGCAGAAAACACGTGTTCTAAAAGTGGTTCCATAGACGGAAATATCCATTCAAAACGTAGAAAGTGGGGAGATCTAAAGATGCAACAACTATCACAGGCTGCTAATATGACGAGGATAATGCCTTCTAGACAGCGAAAGAAAGTTTAAAGAAAACCAACAGAACTGGAGAACGCAAATGAGGCCGTCTCTATAAAATAATTGCTTCCGTGTTTCTATGGTGGGATTTACACTATAGGCTACTTTGACGTAAGATGTCTTTGTAAAATAATCTGACGTAAAACGTCCAGGTCTCAAACAATTAAAGAACAGGCAAAATAGCGACGCTAATGACAGGCCCTAACCGTCTTCTGGTAGATTAAAATGCTTTCCCAAAAACCTTGTCAATTAAATGTGAACTACAAAGTAGCCTATGCCTACCTGGCAGAATGATATCCCGATTATTTGCATTAATCCAGTGGCCATTTGTTTTGCAAACTCGATCTCATGTGCAACAGTGTTTCCGCTAACCAAACAGTGCGAGGTGCCTGCACACTTCAATGAAAGGGTAACGACACAAAAAAATCTGACCTCAAAGGTGGTCTCCTGATGTGGTTCAAGCATTGTTGTGGACTTTGAACATCCGCTTATGTTGTTTTTCTATTGAAACAGTGTGACACCTGCGTATATTCGGACTCAGTTGACAGCCTCATTTATCTATTTCAATAGCAGACCTACTAGTAGCCTACTTGCACAGTACAGCTTGGGTTGGCCTGACTGTTAGAGACCAATATGGGGTTGATCAATTTAGGTCATTTAGTGCATGTCACTGTATGCACTGTTTCTCATCGAATTCTTCACACAGGGTGCTTTTCCTTCGCTGGGTGGGCCAATTTATTTTGTGTGTGCAAAATGGGATTTTACCCACTGATTATAGTGGCGCTGGTACCAAAGCTACAACACAACCTAGGTTCATTAAATCATATACCTAGAACCACCTAGAATGGAACGCAAGCTATCTTAGGGTTCACTGGATACCCGGATCATCTGGATACAGCACAGCCACTTATCAAGTATCACTATCAACCCCCACCTATCAGAGAAGAGGATACTGCTACGTCTGACAGACAGACTGACAAGAGGCTCATGGCGTACGGCTCAGGCAGACACATCCTTTAGCATCCCAGGGCAGCCAGGTAACGTCTCACAGAGCAGCCGTGTGCGCCGTCCGTCCGCTTACCTCGTCTGGAATTCACTTTCCTCCCCAGTAGATTCCACTCACACTTCACCTCACCTCGCCGCACACCAGTTGGCATCAAGGTTCAGCGGAAATGACGGTACGCATAGCTTCCCAGTGTGCAGGGTGTAAACAGTGGAAAAATCTTAGTCATATTTATTTTATTTTTTTAAACTATTTACCTTTTTACAATGGGTTAGAGCTACATTTATGTATTTAATACATGGGACAGAATGAGACCAAAGTAATTGCTGCGTTGCCTTTTCAGTGTTTGAAGAAGACAGGGAATCTGCTATTCAAATATTCTGTGAGGGTTGTGCTGAGTAAGCGTCAAGAGTTATTTAGCCCCCGAAATATTAGCAGCCATTGGCAATCGTGTCAAAAGCCAATGAAGCGAGGATATTACAAAAATGACTTCAGCAGGCAGCACAGCACATTACAGATAATGCTCGGAGAGACTACAATATCTCCAGTCCCAAATATACTTACTAAATGTTTCACTACAATAGATTTGATTTACTCATTCAGTCACGGGAGGCGGCTTTATGCCAGAATATTAAACGTGTCTAATAATTAAAAGCTTCTGCTGAACTACCCTTTAATTCATTCATATGATTAATATGCCAAGGTGGCAGCTCATTGTTTACCTCTTGACAGACTATTATAGCAACAAAGCAATAATCCCTACTAGCGTCCTTCCTCGTAATGCATCAACAGATATAATGCATCAGCAGATATTTTGTAGCTCTGAGGAATCAGACCAAGCACTTCCAAGAAATCATTGGAAGACTGGGGAAAACTCGAATCCTCTAGCTCCTTATAAAGTTAGACATTGTCTATAGCGCTCGCCAGCTTGTCGCCCTGAGCAAGGCAGTTAACCCACTGTTCCACGGGCGCCGAAGACGTGGATGTCGATTATGGGAGCCCCCCCCCCGCACCTCTCTGATTCTGAGGGGTTGGGTCAAATGCGCAAGACACATTTCAGTTGAAGGCATTCAGTTGTCCGACTGATGAGGTATCCCCCTTTCCCTTTCCTAAAAAACGGAAAGGAGTTACCTCTGGTTTGTTCAGCCATTCCTAAGGGGCAAATGAATGGAGAACGAATGGGGTTTTGGCATAAACGCCAAAAATAAGGCCTGAGATTGACACAGCCTTATGAGATCTAATACGTTTTGTTCTATGAGACAATATCTGGCAGTTAACATTACTTTATGAATTATGAAGCCTTTATGTTCTTTACATGCTTTTTTTAAAATGACATAAATGCTTACAAATTCACAAAAAGTGACATTAGCTGGTGAAGATTATCTCATGGAACAAAACATAGAAGATATCCTCAGCCTTTGTTTACCATAAACCTTATTTTTAGCATTTACCCCCCCCCCCCAAAAAACCAAAACACATTAATTTCCCCATAGGCTTTGACCAACGAGGCATGGCGGAGAGACACTACTGCTATTTCTCTCGATACCTTCCAGACTCTATACAGGGTGAACAACTGAAGAAACAAGTGCACAAAAGTTCCTCCACATCAGGAACATTATAAGAGTTGTATTTTTATTAATCAAACACATCAGATCATTTTTTAAAAACTTAACCATCACATTCCTCATCTCCTTTCAGATTCTCCTTTCTCTCGTAGAGCTTTGGATCTCAAAGACTGTGTATGACGGGGACACGTTACAGTATGCAAAGAGACCAAACAGCCTATCACCATGCTGTATCCACGCTCCAGAGATTAAAGCCCAGGAGTAGAAGGAGGGTTTATACTTTCCGCATGGACACCTCTCTGAATTGAATCTCCTATCTGCTCGTCTTGCAATAGACTACCGGTTCCCCCATTGTTGCAGAAAGTTAATATATCTGCCTATTGCCATCACCCAAAGCAAGGGGCTGAGCATGTATCCTGTCATATAAAATGACAGAATACATAACCCGTACTGTATATGGTGTGTGAAGTCTGAGTGGCACTGACAGTGCGGTTCAGAGTTGAATGTACGACAACTATAGTGCTGTTTTAAAGGGGAAAAACTAGATCCATAGAGAAAATGACAGATGTGTGGCCTGAGGCCGGGCCGGTCTGCCACCCTAGCATGACAGAAAACTGCAGCCGCTACTAGAATAGTCCAAGTCAGCAAGATTATATGTGACATAAACACAGTTCTTGATCCTTCTAACACAAATACCACAACACAAATAGATGTTTCTGTTTCTGTGGAAAATAAAGTAATATTCTACTAGAAATACAGGTTTGCCTCAAAAACTTTTAACGTGCATTTGAGGCACTCAACCACAACATTGTTCATTTCTATGCCTGAATTCTCCACCATATTGTTATCACAAACTCAATGGCATATTTCCAATATCTGAAAACTGCCGGCATCATTCTCAGACACAACATGTGCAGTAATAACGCTCACAACTCCGTAAATACTAAATACACAAGCACACAAGAGCAATCCTTGCATTCGTCAATCAACCAATAGTACATCAATGTTACGTACAGTGACATAAAAAATAATCACAGACCTACAGATACACACACAACTCCACACGAGCACTCCCCTCCACACACACACAATGCCTATCCCTCCTGGAGAGGAGTACCTTTGCGCTCGGAGCGTTTCTTGCGCCTCCTCTTGAACCTCCTCCGGATCAAGCAGTAATAGGCCCCCACGGTCCCCATGGACTGGGAGCTATCCAGAAACAGAGCCATGCCAAACAGGGCTCTTCTGTTGCCTCTAAGCAGTCGTTTTGCCCCTTAGGCTGCCCTGTTGCCCCTAGGCTCTCTTTAGCCTGGAGAGTCTAGGAGGCACTGCAATTCCCCTCCCTCTCTCACTCCGCTAAGTACTGTACAGGCGCCAGGCGCAGACCCTCCCTCTCTCACTCCGCTAAGTACTGTACAGGCGCCAGGCGCAGACCCTCCCTCCTTCCCCTCACACTCAACTTTGGGAGGAGGAGGAAGGGCGAGGAATAAGTGGAGGAGGTGCAGTCAGGCTATGACAGTGGAGGAGGAGGAGGGTGATGTCTGGCATGTTGATCCAGCATGGTAAACAGCTGTCAAATGAATATAGCAAAATATGCCTCTCTTTCTTGCTCTCCTCTCTCTCTCTCTCTCCTGTCTGTCGTTCGCACCCTCAGATGTCATGAGCTTTGCCAGCCGGTACTTTTATATGGATGCTGTAAAACGAACCAACGTCACTCCAGTGGTGGCCAATACTCGCCCTCTCCTTACGGACCCCCGTGATCTGAGGAGACACATGTCACAGTCACGGATGTCACATTCAAAGGATCTATATTGTCCCATTGCTGTCATGGTGTCACAGTTACCCCAGTGTCACATTCAGGTATCGCCTGACACCTGTCCCCCATCCAGACCTCTCTAATCCTGGGTGTAATTATTGTCCTGACATGCACCAGTGGCTCCCTGGCTGGGTCTCTGTAGAAGTGCCACACCACTTAGTGTCCATGTCTACTATCATTCAGGCATCAGCTAAATCTGGCCCGGGTTATTATGAAACTCCTCGCCCTCATAAAGAGAGGGAGATGAGCTGTAATTGTATATTAATTACACATAATGTAAGAAAATACAAGTAGTGCATTGTGGGTTTCGTGACAACACAAAAAAGACGGTATAACTTACTAGTGGACCTCTGTCTCCCTCCAGTGAACAGTGAACGCGATCCAGATATTTTGGAACCAAAACCTGACATGGTATCACAGAGTTCCTAAACCCAAGAGGCACAACATCGCGAAACTTCCAGGAGCGCTTGCGAAACAGACCAAACAGACCAGGTTGGAGTTTGGGGTTTGAGAAGTCAATGAGAGAAGTGAGGAATTCTACCTGAGTTGTTACTTTTCTTGAAATCTAAAGGCAATACCTCGATTATAGCCAATGTCTTACATAGTTGAACATGCTATTACTCCAACCTCGTGAAAGTGACAAACTAACACGTTTTCATTTTCGACGAAAAACAACTTCATATCGAAGGAGTGCCTTTCATTTGACGGCCTGCACATGCACAGTTAGACGCGATGACGTGCATCTACTGATAGTATGCTGTACCAACACCAGATGAGAAACAGGTTCTCAGGCCTACACTGCCCCCCTGTGGCATGTCTTGGAGTGGTGTAATCACCACAAATGAACCAAGCCCATTTTTTAACAACATCATAATAGACCCATTTCCCAGCTGTGTCATGAAAAGGTGCACGCCGTTTAGAATCAGTAAGGGGCTTGTTTACATTGAAGGGAATATGAACACATACATAAACTGCATCTGAAGTTGTCAGTTATTATACTTGTACCTGTACACGGGTTGAAAATGGCAGATTTGGGCATTAATAAGCGCCTGAATTGGAACACAGTGGCTGTACAGTAACATACTATCAATGACGTCAGATCTCAGGCTCTGCGATTCACAGCATTGTATGGGTTTTGACTGACAGACATTCTGAACTTGTGCACCCCATGAAGAATTTGCCCCCCCCCCATCTCTTCCGCTAATTGGGCAACTTTTACTCATGTTTTGTTGTCTGAGTGATGGAAATGCTGTATATTAAGAGGACTCGACCTCATTTAAAAGATGAGATGTTGACGATTATAATAAATACCGCTTTGACGTCATACAAGCAAGGTGCACTTCACATTTCCAAATCATGCAACTCATGTCACATACAGTGTCAGCGTTCATGATCCGTATGTTTGATGTACAGTTACAAGATGACAGGGCGTCATACCCTGGGTTGTTCTGAACAGAATGGGCCTGGGTTTGTCTATTGTGAAGAACACGCACCTGAATGCACTCATGGCTCCTTTCTATGCGCACCAAAATGACAATTTGTTTCTCTGAATTGCCTCGTGAAAAGCCTATCACTGTAAGATTATAACTTAACTAGTCATGTTGGCAATAGAACAAGCTTTCCAATGATGCCCGCCTGAGCCAGATTGCGATTTGTAAAGGGCCGTTTTTCGATTGCGTGAACAACAAAAGTAATTGTGTGATTGGGGGGTGCAGGGTTGTCTTCCAAACAAAACAACTACAAGTGTGCTTGCTCTAGTTCCTCAACGGCACAGCTAGAAGTCCTCAAAAAAAGCACCGGAAGACTGTTCTTTGAGTCATAAAAGTGCATTGAAATGACATAGGAACTGTGCACACTTTGGTGAGGTGTGTGGCCACGTCTCACTAAAACCCTTTGTCTTCTCACTCAAACCCTTGTCATTTTTGTTTTTTGTTTGTTTTATGTTGCACCTACCCCACATTTCCCAGGAATATTCTTATCATGTTACCGAGTGTATCCAGAGCATTTTCAGATGTTGTTATCAACAACAACAAAAATGCGGCAAAAAGTACAGTCAATGTAAAACGCACATCAAATCAACAGTGTAATGTTTGGAATGAGTCTCATGTGTGTCCTCAACTTTGTCCTAATCATTTTCCCGTAATCTCCGAATGGTCGCTTTCTATTGTGTGCATGCTTATGCATTTCATAGTTCTTCTGTAAGAAACATTTCAATGTATCCCTATCCATATAGGCCAATTCCACACAAGTCTAAAGGGTTAACAAATACGCAATAAGATGGTTATCCTCTACAACATTGCAGATGACAACGGATGATTGATTACCCAGCAAGCCAAGGCAAAATATCACAAATAGAGGTAGATAAAGCCCGAAGAAGAGCATACTTGTTGAGCATAGCTAATCAGTCTTGTGCGTTTACACAGCAATCATTCACTCACTGCTAAGTTTGTCAATGTCCGGACATCAGCGTATAGCTATTCTGCTTACAGGGCTTTTTGATGCAAGCATGCGCACGTATGTATCACTTAACATGACATTTGCTTGTAAACAAAACATTTCTCTATATAAAGTTGGCTATACAAAGTCGGGACACAAATACTTTTTTTATTATCCATTTTGTATTTATAGATATTTTTAACGCCTGCTATTTTGTTAATCCATAGAGAAAATGACAACAGGTGTGTGGCCTGAGGCAGGGACGGTCCTGGGCGTTCTGCCACCCTAGCATGACAAAAAACTGCAGCCACTACTAGAATAGTCCAAGTAAGCAAAATTACGTTGAAAAGATATGGATTTTTCCAAACGTTGAAGTTAGGTTCAATTTAGGTTCTAAATGAAAGGTGAAAAGACGTTTTTTCCCGGGCATTGAAACCAGGTTCATTTTCAGTCCTGAATGAAGTTGAAAAGACATAATTTATAGACTTCTATGCTTGAGCCAAATCAAGGCTGGTCCAGACCGGACAAAATCTGAACCAAAAATAGACGCCTATGATTGGTTCAGATTTGATCTGGACTGGACCAAAAACCGACGTCCTTGGACGTGCAAATCAATGTCGGTCTGGACTGCACCAAAAAAAGACATCCAAAAGGCGTCAGTGTCAGTCCGTGCTTACTGAGGTACAGCCTACAGTGTCGCCTGAAATGGAATTTTAAGAATGCCCATCTATGTGGTAGGCCTACCTTCTGTAAAACACAACAACAAAAAGGACGGCCGATCCGGTCAGGACCAAACAAAAGACATCTAAAAGACGGAGTGTAGTCTACCATATTGGCCACAGTGGAATTTTAGGAATGCCCATCTATGTGGTAGGCCCACCGTTTGTAAAACAGGCTGTTGCCTTGGCTTTAATGAATTTGGCTATTTAAGCTCTGAACATCAGCTACATGAACATATCAGCAATGTGTTTACACAGCGGGAAATGTAGCAGTGTTTTCTTTTTCGCTATGATCAGCTCTTGAAACCTTGAAACTTGAAACCACTGATCACGGCTGTTTAGCCCACGGGATCAAACTCCTGGACATCAGTTGTGAGTAGCCTGCTTGTCCATTCCATATTGTCCATTTCACTTTGACCTGTCCTGTTTTTAGGATATACTGTTTGTTAACATGTCAGCGTCGTTTTTTTTATTTGATTGGGCGCCATTTTAGGTTCGGCAATTTGATCTGGGAAAACCTACATCATGTTAACGTTTCTGTCTCATTACATTGTCATCCATTTTATCTCCAGCCTGTAGGCTACAGAAAAGGCCACATACTCTTTCTACCATATGCTTCACTTGATACATGATTTACGTTCGATTGTTTTTCTGGACGAAATGTTGGCGGAGCGCAGCAGTGATGCATCCTTCCAACAGCTGCCACAGGCAGTCGCCTAATCCTGCCTAACGAGCGGGCCGGCCCTGGGCCTGAAAATGAAAAGTCAATCAAATTAGAAAATGGTGTCACCCACCTGATTTATATCTGCTGAGGGCTCTGGGTGTAATTGGTGGATCCAGTGATCTGAAAAAAATATATATAAAAACAGTAAGTAAAACCACCTGTACAGTTCATACTGCCAAGCCTTTGCAGTCCTCTGGCTGTGGTAAAAGTGGACAATCATGTAGTAGCATCAAACACCCACTAGATGGAACTCTTGAACTACTCACATTTTAGCTTTCTATGACATTTTGGTATATCACATTGAAATGCAGTGGTGTGGTGTCTGGAAGCCACACAGGGCACATTCATTAATCATGCTCCTTGGTCAGCTGCAGTATGATGCTGAATCACACCGTTAATGCAGAGTTGGGGCTAGATCCCAAACTGACAACACAGCACGGAATAGCCCCTCACGACAGTAGGGTCATTTCAGTGGCTGCCCGATCCTGTTGAGAACACACGGTAACAGACAGAGTGCACATGAAGGGGTGTGATGATGATCAGAAGTGGACGCACTAGGAGGGTGAGTGTATGGGACCCCGCTCACTGCTCGGTTTGTCAGTGTGCCACGGGGCCGGTCTGACTTGACAGCAGAGCTGCCTCTAACCCCAACCTGAAACTACAGGCCAGAAATGAACTAAGTACTGGACAGAATGACACTCTCCCCTTATCTAATATCAACACAGTTACAGCCTACTCTGGCAGCCCACAGAACTCAAAGTCAAAGTAACAGTTGCAGGTGCAGGGAGCCAGGGCCGGCCACAATCATCCGAAAACGAGAACAATTGAACATAGCATTGGTATCGCTACGGTAACGGGGTACCGTCACTCGTGGTCTGCGAAGAAGTCGAACGCAGTGTGTGCTCTTGTTACGCCCGCGAATCAAGCAAAAATAAGCGCACGCGCATCTTATTCACAACATCTGCATTTAACTCAAGGGCACAGATGCTGCCCGCTGGACATCACAGAGAAGCACTTCCTTTGACACATCACCACTTCCTCTACAGACAGCTGTAGGCATTCACGGCTCCAGAAGAATGCTAACGAGGTCCTCCGCTCCTTCACAGGTTGACTGCATGCCCCATTCCAAAGCTGCAGCTTAATTTACGGCATCATGGTTTGTGCCAGATGTTTAAGCAGGACGCACTCTCGTGTTCTCTTGGCCCTTTCAACCCCAACATGTATTAATTGCTTTACTTAAACAGCTCCGAATCTCTTGTTTTGCTCGATTTTCATCATAGACCACTCCAGGTCATTCCTCAAAACAGTTATTCATTATAAAGCCATGGAAGCATTCTGGGATGCATTGCGCAGAAGGTAATCTGCAGATAAGTGGTGATGAAGAACAGGCACTCTATAGCAAACGGCCTGCTCTTTCCCCTCCTTCACTATCCTATCTGCATGCAGGTTTCATCAATATCTTGACAGGTTAATCAGTTGCTGGTGTCAGCTGCATCATTTCTCTCCCCCGGCACATCAAAATGCTAGGGACTAGGGACAGGGGAGAGGGGAGTAATCAGCCCATTCAACATCCAACCTGCTCCGAGGCTCTGGGGGGTTGCGTCCCAAACGTCGCCTATCCTACTCCCTACCCAGTGCACTAGTTTTGGCGTAACACAGGCTTCTTGACCCCCCCGCAAGGTTAATGTCCCCCCCCTCCATAAAAAACAAATGTGGAATGCGTCAGCTAAACTTACATCGATGATAGTCTTTCTGTGGTACCAGGGCATGTAGCCTTTAGCCTTGCTTTAGGCATTTTACATTTGAGTCATTTAGCAGACGCTATTATCCGGAGCACCTTACAGCATTTTCATACTTTAGCTAATGGATATATACAGTGGGGCAAAAAAGTATTTAGTCAGCCACCAATTGTGCAAGTTCCCCAACTTAAAAAGATGAGATATGATGAAAATTACAGGCCTAGGTACACTTCAACTATGACAGACAAAATGAGAAAAAAAAATCCAGAAAATCACATTGTAGGATTTTTAATGAATTTATTTGCACATTATGGTGGAAAATAAGTATTTGGTCACCTACAAACAAGCAAGATGTCTGGCTCTCACAGACCTGTAACTTCTTCTTTAAGAGGCTCCTCTGTCCTCTCGTTACCTGTAATAATGGCACCTGTTTGAATCAGTATAAAAGACACCTGTCCACAACCTCAAACAGTCACACTCCAAACTCCACTATGGCCAAGACCAAAGAGCTGTCAAAGGACACCAGAAACAAAGTTGTAGACCTGCACCAGGCTGGGAAGACTGAATCTGCAATAGGTAAGCAGCTTGGTTTGAAGAAATCAACTGTGGGAGCAATTATTAGGAAATGGAAGACATACAAGACCATTGATAATCTCCCTCGATCTGGGGCTCCACGCAAGATCTCACCCCGTGGGGTCAAAATGATCACAAGAACGGTGAGCAAAAATCCCAGAACCACACGGGGGGACCTAGTGAATGACCTGCAGAGAGCTGGGACCAAAGTAACAAAGCCTACCATCAGTTACACACTACGCCGCCAGGGACTCAAATCCTGCAGTGCCAGACGTGTCCCCCTGCTTAAGCCGGTACATGTCCAGGCCCGTCTGAAGTTTGCTAGAGAGCATTTGGATGATCCAGAAGAAGATTGGGAGAATGTCATATGGTCAGATGAAACCAAAATATAACTTTTTGGTAAAAACTCAACTAGTCGTGTTTGGAGGACAAAGAATGCTGAGTTGCATCCAAAGAACACCATACCTACTGTGAAGCATGGGGGTGGAAACATCATGCTTTGGGGCTGTTTTTCTGCAAAGGGACCAGGACGACTGATCCGTGTAAAGGAAAGAATGAATGGGGCCATGTATCGTGAGATTTTGAATGAAAACCTCCTTCCATCAGCAAGGGCATTGAAGATGAAATGTGGCTGGGTCTTTCAGCATGACAATGATCCCAAACACACCACCCGGGCAACGAAGGAGTGGCTTCATAAGAAGCATTTCAAGGTCCTGGAGTGGCCTAGCCAGTCTCCAGATCTCAACCCCATAGAAAATCTTTGGAGGGAGTTGAAAGTCCGTCTTGCCCAGCAACAGCCCCAAAACATCACTGCTCTAGAGGAGATCTGCATGGAGGAATGGGCCAAAATACCAGCAACAGTGTGTGAAAACCTTGTGAAGACTTACAGAAAACGTTTGACCTCTGTCATTGCCAACAAAGGGTATATAACAAAGTATTGAGATAAGCTTTTGTTATTGTCCAAATACTTATTTTCCACCATAATTTGCAAATTAATTCATAAAAAAATCCTACAATGTGATTTTCTGGATTTTTTTCCTTCTCATTTTGTCTGTCATAGTTGAAGTGTACCTATGATGAAAATTACAGGCCTCGCTCATCTTTTTAAGTGGGAGAACTTGCACAATCGGTGGCTGACTAACTTTTTTGCCCCACTGTATCTATTGGTAGGCCTATTTGGTCGTTATTTTCTCATGTTAAGCCAAACATTTCACGAAGCTATACATGGTGTCGCAAAGCTGCCATGATTTAATGAAATGAAACACAGCACACTAATCAGCAACCCATATTTTTTGGTTTAAGCCCTTGAAGAACTGTTCTCCACTAAAGATGATCTGTTTGCATCTGCCAATGAATTGCCTGTCCAGTATCCAGACTACATATCCCAGAGCATCCTATACAGTTCATCTCTTTCCGTGATGTGTTGAGGCGGGAAAATAAGGAGAATGCGCGAGGCTCAATTAAAGATGTTACAGAACTGCTGCGTTTGAAGCACCACTCCCTTCTGCCCAAGTTTCCCTGATGTTGCTACGGCAATTACGTTTTTTTGTTTACTAATCTGTCACTTCTGCGGAGAGATCGTTTTCTAAACTAAAACTCTACCTTAAGAACAATGCGTGAAACTCTCGGCCTGACATGTGCTTTTGAACCCGTGAATAAGCGCCACTCATTCCACTGGCACCGTCGTAACCTTTACCACGGCACTTGTTCACCGATATCCCCTTTACTTTCAATCAATTATTTCTATTTCAAGGCCTGAGGCACTTTGATCAGTCACATTCTTGAAGCCCAAGAAACAAATTCTTAAGCTTCCTAGCGCATATGGAAATGAAAAAGGTTTATGAATGATTTTTTGAGGATAAAATAAATAAAATAGACATCGATGACAGGCACACGGCCCCCCCCCACACCTTGCAGGGGGTGTCCGGTATGCCAGTAGCTCTGGTCAAAAGTGGTGCACTACATAGGGAATAGAGTGCCATTTGGGACACATGGCTACGGGGTAGGTTACTCAGGCAGACCCACATGTGCTGAGGGTAATTTGGTGCACCAGTGATTCCATTTGATGCTTTATGGTGCCTGATGTTTAGGGTAATTTCCCTGTGCATAGAGAGACTGTGGTCACGAGTGACAATGGTTTGAAAACTCAGTATGTTTGACAGAGTATTGGTACAGTTTACAGAGTCCATTGTGCTTCTAATTGCCAAGGAAATATGACACAAAAAAAATATAATTAGAGCACATTTTGTGGGAGCCACATGCAAATAGCACCTGCACTAGCTCAATTTAAAAAAAGACTGGATATCTCCTCACTGAACCATGCAGAGAAACCAAACATTCCCAAGTCTGTTTGAGAGGGTCTCTTTCTGAAGGTGGCCCTCGTAAAGGGCTGATAGAGCTATCATTGTCCACAACCAGACGACAGAATGAGAGTGAATGAGAGGAGGAATACAATTTTGGCAGGTAGAAGGTTGCAGCTAACAACGCACATGCATACAGTATTGTGTGACGATGAGCCCATGGATTTTCCCCCACCTTCTTCCTGAGGGGAGTTCACTTCCTCACTCGTCTGTTCCGACCCCTTGGCCTGTACGCCTCCCTCCCGGTCCAGTACACTTGTCCAAACTCTTCCAGTTGTATGCCTCTTGAATGAGCAGGGCAAGCCCATCATCACAACTCATGTATGGAAATCAAAACCAATTCCTGTAGTACAGTAGTGAGACGGGAGCATGGAGTAAGGAACCGGTGATGTTGACTCACTGTCAAGAGTGCTTTGCTTTCGGACAGTCCTGATGATGAGCAGTCGGGGGTGGCTCTTTTAAACATGTGGGTTTTAGTGTCTATACAGCTATTTCCTTACAGTTTCACTTAATGGAATTCATGTTACATTAATCTTACATTGACGCTACATTAACGTTACATTGTGATGAGCGATTTTTTTTCACTGTTAAGTATTGCTGTGTGAAACTTATACAGTAGCCTATGTACGGTTCATTTACAAGCAGAGAGAAACATTAAAGGCATTCTCTGGTACTTTAGCGACTGAGAAAGCATTTTGTAAACCTCCCGCTTTGGGCTGGATGTGTCAATGTGTAGTTCATACATGCATAATCTACGAGCATAATTACTGTCGTACCTCAATTAGCCACAAAATCCCTAGTTTGAAAGCGACTGTTTTCTTGAAGCTGTGCCATGCCATTTTCCCTACATTTCCCCCCACCTTGGCAAGCCCTCTAGCAATTTGAGTTCTATCCAATGAGGTTCAGCCCCTCGCATTTAAGCGACAGCTGGCAAGAGGTCTGCCCAGCGTTATCCAATGATGAGTAAGAGAGAGAGAGAGAGAGAGAGCGCAATGATGTGGCACACATATATGATGTAGTACGCAATTTACGGGGACCACTTTTGGCTCGTGATTGCTATTTTCAGAACTACTGGCTAAAAAGTGTACAATAATCTTTTTACTGGGAAATCTGCAGTTAAGCGGTCTCCCACCAGCTCTGATTTGGTAAACAGATGAGGGATGGACTGGAAAAATGTTACCCCTTTAAAATTCATAGACAGAGTTATGGATGAAAGGACTGCCCATCTGAGATTAATATGATAGTTTTAACCATGTTTTAAGGCTATACAGTGGCGCAGTGGTCTAAGGCACTGCATCTCAGTGCTAGAGGCGTCACTACAGACACCTTGGTTCAAATCCAGGCTGTATCACAACCAGCCGTGATTGGGAGTCCCATAGGGCGGCGCACAATTGGACCAGCGTTGTCTGGGTTTGGCCGGTGTAGGCCGTCATTGTAAATAAGAATTTGCTCTTAACTGACTTGCTGAGTTAATAAATGCAAAAAATTCATATTTTTTTTATTATTTTGGATTCTGATTGGGTAAGACAACTGAACTAAGCTTATGAGGAATTTACAAGTTACATTCTTCAAAAGTGTATTCTTCAAAAATATAGTGAATTTAAAAGTACAAAAACTGATGCAGCAATCACAGATTTCACCTTTAACAATCGGGTTTACGATACTGAGCTGATGCACAGGCTCCAATAAATCCCTGAGGTGACAGTCTCTACAGAGAATGACTCCCATGTGACCATCAAACCAGTTTTACTGCTCTCAGCGGTGGAACGTACATGACTGAATGTTACGGATTTATTTCAAGCACAAGAGTAAAATCCCTATTCATCTATTCACCGCCGGTAACGTCCCTTTGAAATGACAATGGCGTACTGATGGAGATATATGGCAATACATATTCTGCATACCTGAAATATTTCTATGTTTTATTGCCACATACACTGGATTGGTGCAGTTAAATGTGTTGTTTCACCGGGTCAGCCATAGTAGTACAGCGCCCCTAGTGCCTTGTTCAAGGGCACGTCGACAGATTTTTCACCTTGTCGGCTCGGGTATTCGAAACCAGCGACTTTTCGGTTGCTGGCCCCACGCTCTAAAACTTCTAGAAGACCATTATATTGCCATTGATAATACAATTCCACCGTGTGTGGTGTAATCATCATAGGACAGGCCTACATACATATCCAACTGTACACACGATACATGCAGATTGTTCTTCCACTGTAACGGAAAACTGTCATTTATACAGTCATTCTGAGTACTGTCAACAGTAAAATACTCTGAAATGATTTACTGCAGCATACTGTAAATTATGGTGCATTGTGGGAAAAGGTTGTGGGTGGGGAAAGAATTGCTGTATCTCCAATGGCACTGTAATCAACCCCACAGAATACAGTGTCCCGCACTGTATCTTTGTAGAGCCAAAAACCTTTTGACTACTAGTAGTTGCATGGTTTGTTGTTTCTGGCTCATTATTAACATATTGTGAGGTGTGCCTTGTAAGAGGCTATATAAATTAGTACCCGTGAGTGAGAATTCTGTAACCAATTTAACTCATGTGGTTATAGTGCCCCATCAATTTGTATAGGGGACAGAATGGAGTGGCAGCAAGTCTTAAACCTTAAATGGTTGAGCAATTTCCCATGTCCTTTTGTTCTGTTTTGCCCTGTAGTTGCTGCCAAGATGGAAGCCTTAAGGCCTCTAGAAGTGCCACCGAATATTCATTAATATGGTGTAATGTGTAAACACTTTACCTAGCAGCCAACCTGCTTGCACCAACCGCTTGTAATTACAGTAAAATATTGTGAAATACAAACCCTTCCCTCAATGAATTTCATTCATTCATTCTGATTAAGGTAGCGTTGACTTTTTTTTTACAGTATAATACAGTACATTTTACGGTATTGTATTGTGTCATTACACAGTACTTGCTCTGATGCCGTATTTATATTACAGTAGGTGTACTGTAAAATGAAATACAGAATTCTACTTGCCACCGAGCTGCCTGTAAGCTACTGTGAAAACCATGGTAACCCCTTTAGTGTAGGGATACATACATAACCGATTCAAGGCAACACAGTAAGGGTGATGCCTTCCCTGCACACTATATCTCTATAGTGCACAGATCAACATGTTCCTATCAGGGTGGGGCCCACGGGGCCAGATGGCGCTTCTCCTGGTTTCTCTGCATTTAATCTGTTTTCCAAAAATAATTTCCAAGAGAGGAGATTAAGATTCAGGGGATTATATTACTGGGCCTACTGTATGAAGGATGAGCACCTGCAGTGGGGGATGGCAAAAGAAAATAATCCACACAGAAATAAATCATTTGCCCTTGAAGAAATAATAGAGAGATCCAGGAGAGGATGCCCGCCCCACTGTATCAGAATACTTTAACATCCTTTGTTGCTCATATTTAAATGATTATGTGGAAAAAGGTGTAGCCAATAGCCATCACTCCTAATCTGTGATAGCCGGAATAATGACCGTAGGGACTGAAGCATGGTTTATTAAACTTCCTAGAGCTCGTTTACACAACACCAGAAAAACCTCACAGACAGGCCTCTGAAATGATGTTAATGTCACCTTTTTGTGTTATTCCCTGTCTATTTCCTGAGTTCACTAACCATCAGGGAAAAAACAAGTCCTGTAGGGGCAGGGAGTACAGTACACATTCTTCTTCACCTCACAGGTGGTGGAGATTTTTCACCTTTAACCTTTTACTGCAGTGGGCTAAATCAGGGTCACACAGAGTGTTTCTTGGTACTCTTGAACAAATACTTTGAAACAAAAGTATAAACCTCACAGACATGGGTATGAGTAAAAAGCCTGTACCATGTCAGATATAGAGTTGAACTGTATTACATTTTGAGTTTGCGTTGCAATATTACACTTTATATACATCACAGAAGACTGAAATATAACAAAACCGTTTGACATAGAAACACCAGATTTTCATCGTCATTTCTTTTTGTTTTGTTTTCTTTATTATTTACGAAATTATGAAAAATATGAATAACATTCCACCTATGAGGCCACTAGAGGGTGATTTGGTCATTTGACTGTAGGAAAGGGCTACTTTGTGAGACAAGGTACTGACTCCTATTGACCTATCTTCTGACAAACATCATGTATTATGGGAGGTCTGAGTTCTTGGTCTGTATTGACACTGCCTAAGGCTGCATTTACACAGGCAGCTCAATTCTGATATGTTTTTTTTCTCACTAATTTGTCTTTTGACCAATCAGATCAGCTCTGAAAAAGATCTGATGTGAAAAGATCTCATGTGATTGGTGAAAAGAGCAGATAGTGGGGAGAAAAAAATCTGAATTGGGCTGCCTTTGTAAACACAGCCTAAGAGTATAGCTGATCTAGGTCAGGTCTCCCCTGTCCAGATAATCTTATTAATTGTTATCTAAAAAGTCACCACTCCTACACTTTATAAATACCTTCAGACTTGTGCTCCTTCTCAAAACCAGAATCCAAAAGGCAGCAAAGTGTCCCTTTGGAGTCATTTGACTCACTTCTGTCAATACAAACAACAGTGCTTCCACTGAGACAGATGGTTTCTGATGCATTAAGAGACAACGCATCGAGCGGTCTCGGTCTCCATGTAACTCTACCGTACTCTGGGGACTCATTCACCTTTAGTGGCCGTAAAGAGAAAAGCTCAGAGAAATGAAAGCAAGATTTCGCCCTGTCTTGGGACCACGAAGAGCCAGGCCATGAAATCTGCCTTGCTACAGATGTAGGGTCTTAATTTGCTACAGCGGGAAAATGATCCTGCAGCGACAGGAAAGGTGAATTATTATGTGGATTATAGTTAATTGACATTTTTTTGTAGGGGTTGATACATTTTTCGTTAAGGGCAAATCAAATCTGAAATGTCAAAGCGGGAAATTACCAACTTTGGAAGCCTTTTTTAAAAAGCCCCCAAAGACCCTATCCCTTTTTTGATTTAGCTTTTCTAGCAGGTCGGAATTCATTGTTCTTCTGGACAGACTTAAAAGCTGCTAAACACTCTCTCAAGGACATGCCTGTAGAAGCAGGCAGTACATTTGGCTACCAAGCAGATCAGGAAAAGACCCCAGGGTGACACCACCACACCTCCAAGTTCAAAATGTCCTACAGCTGTGAAAATAGCACTTAATAAATATACAAACCATGCAGAGTGAGTGTAAAAAATCTTTCTGAACCGATACCATGTGTGGTGTGTTATAAATCAGAAAGGGGTGGTGAATGGAACAACAGAATCCCTGGCGGACAGAGAGATGTCTGGACAACATACACACCCGACACGAAGCAGCTCAGGCTGGAAGAAGAGGCTAACATCTGCTAACGTACTGCTCGAGACACTATTTACTATTTATGTCGTCTGTCTGTCTGCTGCCACGGCCCACATCTGCACTGCACTTTCACGCACGCGCGCGCACGGACACATGCACGTACGCAAGCGCACACACACACACGCTGGAGGCGGATGATCGTGATCGACAGGGCAGCAGTGGGATGCAGTAGCTCACACCCTCGGAAGAGCTCCAGTCCCAGGCCTGTCTAGTCCACATTGCCTGCAGCCGATGGAGGCCGCAGACAAACAGGCCTCCGAACACTGACAGGGAGAGAGGGGAGCGAGACAGAGAATGGCTCTCCCCTCAGGTGGCGCAGTGAAGCAGAACCACCGTCAATCCCTGAGAGACAGGAGAGTGAGGTAGAGCGTGTTTTGTTTGTGAGGATTCAATCTGTTCTGTCAAAGCAGTCCAGCCATGTCCAGTCCAGCGTGCCACTGGACAAATGAAAGCTGACAGAGAGCAGTAAATAAAACGCTGGGAAAAAAGTGTTATTGTCACATGCACAAGTACAGTAAAAATGCCTAACCTGCGAGCCCTGCCCAACAGTACAGTATTCAATATCCAAATAGTATAACTATAAGAAAACAGCCATGCAATCTCCATAGACAAACATTGGCAGTAGAATGGCTCAGTGACTTTCAACGTGGCACCGTCATAGAATGCCACCTTTTCCAACAAGTCAGTTCGTCAAATTGCTGCCCTGCTAGAGCTGCCCCGGTCAACTGTAAGTGTTTTTATAGTGAAGTGGAAACATCTAGGAGCGACGGTTGCAACATTCACAAGTTCCAAACTGCCTCTAGAAGCACAAGAACTGTTCGTTGAGAGCTTAATGAAATGCCTTTCCGTGGCTGAGCAGCCTCACAAAAGCCTAAGATCATGCGCAATGCCAAGCATCGGGCTGGAGTGGTGTAAAGCTCGCCGCCATTGGACTCTGGAGCAGTGGAAACACGTCCTCTGGAGTGATGAATCACGCTTCACCATCTGGCAGTTGCGTTTATATTGTTGTTCAGTATATATACAGGGTTAGTTCCAACACCATATTTACAATGTGTAGGGATAATGGATCGATAGAAGTAGATACGGTTAGGGGTAAGGTGAGTAGGTAACAGGATATAAGACAAACAGAGTAGCAACAGCTTGTATGTTAGTGGGTGTGCTTGTGTGTAGAGTCAGTATAAATGTATGTGCATATTACGTGTGAGTGAGCAGGTGATGGAGTGAGTGAGTGTGTAAGCGTGTAGGGCCCTGTGAGTGTGCATAGAGACTAGAGGTCGACCGAATATGATTTTTCAACGCCGATACCGATACCGATTATTGGAGGACCAAAAAAGCAGATACCGATTAAATCGGCCAATTTAAAAATAAAAAAAATGTATTTGTAATAATGACAATTACAACAATACTGAATGAACACTTATTTTAACTTAATATAATACATCAATAAAATCAATTTAGCCTCAAGTATATAATGAAACATGTTCAATTTGGTTTAAATAATGCAAAAACAAAGTGTTGGAGAAGAAAGTAAAAGTGCAATAAGTGCTATGTAAGAAAGCTAACGTTTCAGTTCCTTGCTCAGAACATGAGAACATATGAAAGCTGGTTGTTCCTTTTAACATGAGTCTTCAATATTCCCAGGTAAGATGTTTTAGGTTGCCTCCCGGGTGGCGCAGTGGTTAAGGGCGCTGTACTGCAGCGCCAGCTGTGCCACCAGAGACTCTTGGGTTTGCGCCCAGGCTCTGTCGTAACCGGCCGCGACCGGGAGGTCCGTGGGGCGACGCACAATTGGCCTAGCGTCGTCCGAGTTAGGGAGGGGTTGGCCGGTAGGGATATCCTTGTCTCATCGCGCACCAGCGACTCCTGTGGCGGGCCGGGCGCAGTGCACGCTAACCATCGTTCTGCCCCTGAACGAGGCAGTTAACCCACCGTTCCTAGGCCGTCATTGAAAATAAGAATGTGTTCTTAACTGACTTGCCTAGTTAAATAGGTATAATAATACCTATTATTAATAATACCTATTTTATAAAAAAATAAAAAATAAATGTAATTAAAACGTTTTTTTTTTTAAATCGGCGCCCAAAAATAACGATTTCCGATTGTTATGAAAACTTGAAATCGGCCCTAATTAATCGGTCATTCCGATTAATCGGTTGACCTCTAATAGCAACAGTGCAAAAATACAAATAAACGGTCAAAAAGAAAGATAAAGATACATGGTCAACTCAGATGGTACATGGAGCTATTTTGTTAGCTATTTATCAGTCTCATTACTTGGGGATAGACGCTGTTCAAGAGCCCGTTGGTTGTCAGACTTGATGCACCGGAAGCAGAGAGAATAGTCTATGGCTTTGGTGGTTCGAGTTTTTAACCATTTTCTGGGCCTTCCTTCCTTCCTGATATAGAGGTCCTGGATGGCAGGGAGCTCAGCCCCAGTGATGTACTGGCTCCAGTGAAATAAGATAGGAACTATTTGATGTAGATATGCACACTACCGTTCAAACGTTTGGGGTCACTTAGAGATTTCCTTGTTTTTGAAAGAAAAGCACTTTTTTTGTCCATTAAAATAACATCAAATTGATCAGAAATACAGTGTAGACATTGTTAATGTTGTAAATGACTGTTGGAGCTGGAAACAGCAGATTTTTTTTATGGAACATATACATAGGCGAACAGAGGCCCATTATCAGCAACCATCACTCCTGTGTTCCAAATGGCACGTTGTGTTAGCTAATCCAAGTTTATTATTTTAAAAGGCTAATTGATCATTAGAAAACCCTTTGCAATTATGTTAGCACAGCTGAAAACTGTTGTCCTGATTAAAGAAGCAATAAAACTGGCCTTCTTTAGACTAGTTGAGTATCTGGAGCATCAGCATTTGTGGGTTCGATCACAGGCTCAAAATGACCAGAAACAAAGAACTTTCTTCTGAAACAGAGTTCCTCTTTCCAGTGTCTGTGTTCTTCAGTGTCTTAATATTTTATATTTATTGGCCAGTCTGAGATAAGGGTTTTTCTTTGCAAATCTGCCTAGAAGGCCAGCATCCCGGAGTCGCCTCTTCACTGTTGACATTGAGACTGGTGTTTTGCAGGTACTATTTAATGAAGATGCCAGTTGGGGACTTGTGAGGTGTCTGTTTCTCAAACTAGTTGTGCACCGGGGCCTTCCATTCCTCTTTCTATTCTGGTTAGAGACAGTTTGAGCTGTTCTGTGACGGGAGTAGTACACAGCGTTGTACGAGATCTTCAGTTTCTTGGCAATTTCTTGCATGGCAGTGCCTTAATTTCTCAGAAAAATAAAACTTTTTTGGTTACTACATGATTCCATATGTGTTATTTCATAGTTTTGATGTCTTCACTATTATTCTACAATGTAAGTTGGGTGATGCAACAGGACAACGGCCCAAAACACAGAAGTAAATCAACAACAGAATGGCTTCAGAAGAAGAAAGAAAGAAAGAAAGAAAGAAAGTAAGAAAGAAAGAAGAAAATATGCCATTTGGACAGGCCCAGTCAGAGTCCTGACCTCAACCTGATTGACATGCTGTGACATGACCTCAAGAGAGCGGTTCACACCAGACATCCCAAGAACATTGCTGAACTGAAACAGTTTTGTAAAGAGGAATGGTCCAAAATTCCTCCTGACCGTTGTCCAGGTCTGATCCGCAACTACAGAAAACTTTTGGTTGAGGTTATTTTTTAATTATTTTTTTAAATGTTATAATTTTTTTTATACCCTTTTTCTCCCCAATTTTGTGGCATCCAATTGTTAGTAGCTACTATCTTGTCTCATCGCTACAACTCCCGTATGGGCTCGGGAGAGACGAAGGTTGAAAGTCATGCGTCCTCCGATACACAACCCAACCAAGCTGCACTGCTTCTTAACACAGCGCGCATCCAACCCGGAAGCCAGCCGCACCAATGTGTCGGAGGAAACACCGTGCACCTGGCAACCTTGGTTAGCGTGCACTGCGCTCGGCCAGTGGGTTCACATACTTTTCCCACCCTGCACTGTGAATGTTTACACGGTGTGTTCAATAAAGATGTGAAAATGTATAATTGATTGTGTCTTATCAGTTCAAGCAGACTGTGTTTGTCTATTGTTGTGACTTAGATGAAGATCAATTTATACAGAAGTCCAGGTAATTCCAAAGGGTTCACATTATTTTTCTTGCCACTGTATGTGTGATGGTGACGAAGATAAAACTGTGAAGCATCCGTACTATTCTCGCCGGACAGCCTGTATTGAGTCAGGACCTTAACAATCAGCATTAAGTACTAGCGGGGGATGGCATCTGAAGCCAACCGCTCGGTTGAGCTCCTGCTATCAGTTTTTTTCAATAACCAACCTGAATAGAAGGATAAACTAATGATTGTAGACAGCAGAGAACTTTATTACTAATGACTGTGTAGGCCTATATTAGTCATATTGGTCAGCCAATCAGTGGCTTTGACACAAGGATGCCTGAGGCACTTCCTGTTCTTACACCCAATAGCCTTGAGTTATTGTGACAGTAGCCTAATTCAAATGAGAATCCACACCTCGGAAGATGAAATACGTTTCATAGGCAGTTAAGCACAGCACTTAGGCTGTCGAGCTGTTTCACACTCATCACAATTCTCACCAGGAAGGGAGAAAAACGTGCAGTGAAGCAAAACCTGCTATGGATGGTTGCTGACTTGCTCAGATTTCTAGCCTCATACAGTTAAAGAAGGCTATCAACACTCTTAGAGGATGACTGTCAGGGACACCGAAATGTGCAGTAAGCAAATTGCTACTTTTGTAAAACAGTTTGTCTTAGCAACTACGGTTACATTACTGCACTATAGAATTCGGTTATTAGTTTTAACTAGATGCTTTACCCGAAATGACATTCAGAGGACTCATAACTCACAGCCGCGTCATTAGGCTAAGTCCCTTTGTTGTACTGCAACGTTTTCAGCTGGGGGACAGAGCCAGCGGAAGAATGTGACCGGTCAGGTTAGCGTGTTGGTGGAGAATAATGACTCTACCCAGGCCACCACTGAGTAACGCCACACAGCGCACACGAAAACTCCTTCCCTCCCTCCTTCCCTTCCTCCCGCCAGAGGGCTAGGGGTGCGGCGCAATGACTCAGCGCCATCCAAATCGGGGCAGGGAGGTCGAGGGCAGGGGGACACGGGGTGTTTGACTCAGCAAGTCTAGCATTCTCCAACAGGGCAGAGCAGCGCTGCACGCTACCCCGTCATGTGTCTTATTCCCCCTCTCATCTGAGTCCCACTGGTCTGACTAAGGGGACCGGGACACGAGGCTGCTCTGGGCACTGGTAGCCCTCAAGGACCCTGTGTCTAAGTAGAGGAACTCTGGTCACGTGGGGGGCCCCTCGTGGTGCCTTCAGCCTGGTACTGAACCACAGTGGTACCAGATAAACGTCTATAGGAGGGTACAGAGCCACCCACGAAGATTTACTAAGAGGTGTAAACACTGAGAAACAGGGTATTTAGACTCTTCCAAATGTGCCATGTCTAAGGGGGCAAAGACAACAACGGATTTGTCTAAATAATCCATCACCAAAGTAACCCCTGTGTGACGGCACATTCTCATAAACCAAAAAGCAGGGATTTCTTCACTTCATCACAGGAAAGCGATCTCATTCAACAGATCCTCAACAATTATTCAATGAGTGTTGAATTACAATGGAATTACAGAACTCCATTCTGAAATGTATGCATTTGCCACAGACATTTAACTAGAACTAAGCAGCTCCAAGCAAACACCATTCTATCTTACTGCTACAGTATCTTACTCTCAGACTCTCACAGTCTGAACCAGAGATAATAACTGTCGGTTATAAATTTGATTTTTATGTTCTGAAAAGCCTTCATAAAGCCACAGATGATATCTTAGCTACTCACAGTATATTGGAGAAGACAAGCAGGAAGTAGTTCAGGGTCAAGAGTCATCAATCAGTTTACTCACTGTTCTGCCAGTTCAGTTCATCCCTGTAAAAGAGCAACACAGCAATGTTAAGTTAACGGCGTTAGTAGCCAGCTAAACTAGAGCCTCTGACCTATACAAATGTAGGATCTTAATTTGAGCCAGTTTGCTACAGCAGGAAACTAATCCTGCAGCAACAGGAAATGTGAATTATTATGTGAATTATAGCAAATTGACATTTATTGTAGGGGTTGATAACATTTTTCGTTCGGGCAAGTTTGCATTTCCTGCTGCAGGAAAATTCTCAGCAAAAAAAGAGTGATCAAATTAAGATCCTACATCTGTATGAGAACTCAGAGAACAATGGGGTTGCTGGGTAGAACCTCCGTCGCCTGTAATGCCCTTAAGCATGGTGGCCAGGCTCACTCAGCTCAGTTTGTCAAAGAGGGTTTTAATACAGATGGGTAAAGTAGGGCATGGTAATGAGAGAATAGTGCCAGGCTAATACTCTGATAACTCTGCTGGCCACTTCACATCCCCCTCAAGGGAGGGACTAGGGAGAGTGCAGGTCTGTAGAGTGGGACTAAAATAACCAATTTAGACAGGATTGACACTCTCATGTCAATGTTCCCTCTAAATTTCTTCGGCACTGAGCATATTTCAGGTCTACTGAGCTCAAACTTAAACGTTGTGCAAATTCCAGTGTGTGCTTACTGTGAACACTGAGGCTATACCCGCTTTTAAGTCACAGTTTTGACAGTGGCCAAGTTGGCTACTGTGGCTATCTGATCCTAATGTAGGCCTACCAGAGTGGCCTACCATCAAAAACAATGGAGAAAATTCTTCCCATAACTTGGAAATAGCTAATCTATCATTCAGTCTACAGTAGCAGCCAATGTGTGGTGTTCAATGTAGGCCTACACTCCATGAGACTTTTGAAGAAAAGAAAAAAAAACATGGAGGGCTTGACGTGAACCTGTTTTATCCACTTGTCCTTCAGACAAGGAAGTGACTGAAAATATTGTTGTGCTGTTTGATGCAAGAAACCACGACCGTTTTTACAGAGAATCAGACATGATGCTACCCTCGTAGCTTATTCTCGCCTGCCTCAAAAGACAACACGGACCCTTTTAAGACAAATAAAAGCGGTTTTCTGTTCTACCTGATAATGAAATTGCACAGAACCTGGTGTCCCAGGTCTAAATGAGTCCCCCATTAGAGGGGATGAATTTTTTAAAAAGCAGTGGAACTGGCTTCCAGGACCAGATTAGGATTTGATGGACATAACAGCAACCACAAAGACAGACACACAATCACCAAGTCCAGTGGGTCTACTACTCTCTTTGCCGACGTGATGCCCGGCACCGGTACAGCACTGACGGGTCAGACTAGCGGCAAACAAAAGACCGATGTTCTATCTTGTTGAGCAGCAAGCCCAATCAGAGACACATCTGGCTGGTAATGTGACCGTGACGAAACCCTGATGATGGCAGCTTCGCTGTCCAAACGTTGATTGTTGTTTATTATCTCTACTGCGTCGGTTGCCAAATGAGAGGGCGTTGCCTAACTTTTCGGGTAGTGCTACTGTGTCAGTCATTCACCCTCTGTGGATATATGGTGGAGGTATGGGGTATCCTGGCTGATTCCCTCCCAGGAAACAGCACCGCCAGCTGAGCACTCAACCTGACCTGGCTCTGCACTGCACTGCACCTGACCTGCAGCGGTGACGACACTGCACCAGTCCCACGGTACAGTCCTGGTCACAGTGACCTACATCTCTGCACCGCTCTCTATTTGAGCATGATGGATGTAGCCCTGCACTAGCACAGCGGCAGGCAAGGAAGAACTCCCTAGAAGGAAGAAACCTCAAGCGGAACCAGTCTCAGAGGTTCACTCTTAGAACAAAAGGTGCTATCTGGAACCTAAAAGGGTTCTTCGGCTGACCTCATAGGAGAACCATTTTGAAGAACTCTTTTGGTTCCAGGTAGAACCCTTTTAGGTTCCATGTTGGACCCTTTGAACGGAGGGTTCTACGTGGAACCCAAAAGGGTTCTACCTGGAACCAAAAAGGGTTCTCCCTGGAACCAAAAATGGTTCTCCTACGGGGACAGCCGAAGAACCCTTTTGGAACCCTTTTTTCAAAGAGTGTAGACAGTGGTGTCTTATCAGCCATTCATCTCCCTGTAATTGGGATACATCAACCAACATGTCCTCTGATACCATACACTGTCTGTTTGAAACAGGGGGGCCAGACAAGCTGCCTGCTACAGACTCAAAGGCCTTATTAATACCAGCCCAACATAATATATAATTCATTGAGGCTGAATGGCTACAAGTGCAGGGGCAGCTGTGAGGGATCTGTACAGAACAGGAGGCCATCGCTCTCCCCGTGTCACAGAGGATCCGGCTGGGCTAGCCTATAATACTTAATCTTCTCAGTCAGCGCTACGGAGAGGTAGAGAGAGAAAGAGAAAGAGAGAGAGAGAGAGAGAGAGAGAGAGAGAGAGACAGGAGAGAGAGAGGAAGGGAGAGAGAGAGAGGATAGGGATGGAGACAGGAGAGAGAGAAAGGGAGAGAAAGAGAGCGAGAAATAGAAAAAGAGAGAGAGAGAGACACACACACACACACACACACACACTCTTCCGGCCTGTTCACTATCTCTATTAAAGAGACCGGTTATGAATCATTAACGGACCACAGCACCATATTACAGACGCGGGCACGACCCCTGTGATAGAACAATAACACAGGGGGACAGACAGGAAGTGAGCAGCACCGGCTCCGTGTTACAGGTGGGGAGGAGGGAAGAGGTGACGCAGGACACTCATTTGCTTGTCTCATTACGTGAAGGTGGTCAGATTATGCATGCATGATCTTGAAACGGAACAAATTAGTCCCCCCCAAGACAAAAACGACAACGGCGTGAAAGGAATAACGTCGAGCCTATGTTCGCTCACTAAACGACTGTGACGACGTACTGACATCATGCTATTTGTTGTCTGTAGCAGGTGCTGGTTTGGTAATAACCGCGGTGGTCAAATGAGAGGTACAGGGGGATTCTGTCTATTGAAACAGCATTAAAGGCATCCTGTGGTTTCTTGGCTCTGGGCCAAGCATCTCCAGCAGGCAGGGATAACATTTAGGAGTCTAGTAATGAACCAGTGTCCTTTGTTCCCCGGGTTGATTCGAGTGTTGGAGAGAGATGAAGGTGGAATGGAGAGAGAGAGAGAGAGAGAGAGCGGGAGGGAAGAGTGGGACCACAGCCGGTCTTCGGAGAAAGGCCTCCGAAACCCAAGCGAGCTGGTGACTGTCGGCAGTAACTCCAGTCCTCAACCAAGAGGAGAACATTGGACAACTACGTACTACACAGTGACTTCTATTATTCAACTTTTTTTTCACCAGGCACTCACATAAATCATCACTCACATAACGATCACTCACATAATCATCACTCACATAATCATCACTCACATAATCATCACTCACATAAATCATCACTCACATAATCATCACTCACATAACGATCACTCACATAATGATCAAATCGTCCTTGTGGATCGAAGTGTTTTTCAGTCATTTCCGGTAGAATATTTTCAAGGTACTTGAAATTCAACTTCTTTTTAAAATGACCCACGAGCTGTGTAGCCTGGCAGAGAATTACTGGATCAACTCAGCCGTCAGTCAGTCAGTCAGTCCGTAGCTCTGCGCCTGCGTCGTTCCTCTGTGTGATTGCCTCAAATAGAGAAGAGCCCTCGCTCCCTATTAGCAAGTTAATGAAGTCAAGGGTACCGGAATAGCGAAGCAGTTTGTTTGGAATATAAACTGAATAATACAAACAGGAATATTTGCATATTGGTTTAATTTTGCCTTTCAGTAATCTAGACGGTATGAAAAAAAAAGCATTTCACTACACCAGCAATAATATCTGCTAAATATGTGCGTGACCAATAACATTTGATTTGAAACATTTTGCCCATTGAGCACCCGTAGCTAGTACCTGTAGCTAGTACCCATAGCTAGTACCTGTAGCTAGTACCCATAGCCAGTACCCGTAGCCAGTACCCAGTACCCGTAGCTAGTACCAGTAGCTAGTACCTGTAGCTAGTACCCGTAGCCAGTACCCGTAGCCAGTACCCAGTACCCATAGCTAGTACCAGTAGCCAGTACCCATAGCTAGTACCAGTTGCTAGTACCCGTAGCTAGTACCCATTGCCAGTACCCGTAGCCAGTACCCGTAGCCAGTACCCGTAGCTAGTACCCGTAGCTAGTACCCGTAGCTAGTACCCGTAGCTAGTACCCGTAGCCAGTACCCGTAGCCAGTACCCGTAGCCAGTACCCAGTACCCGTAGCTAGTACCAGTAGCCAGTACCCATAGCTAGTACCAGTAGCTAGTACCCGTAGCTAGTACCCATTGCCAGTACCCGTAGCTAGTACCCGTAGCCAGTACCCGTAGCTAGTACCCATAGCTAGTACCTGTAGCTAGTACCCATAGCCAGTACCCGTAGCCAGTACCCGTAGCCAGTACCCGTAGCCAGTACCCAGTACCCGTAGCTAGTACCAGTAGCCAGTACCCATAGCTAGTACCAGTAGCTAGTACCCGTAGCTAGTACCATTGCCCGTACCCGTAGCTAGTACCCGTAGCCAGTACCCGTAGCTAGTACCCGTAGCTAGTACCTGTAGCTAGTACCCATAGCTAGTACCCGTAGCTAGTACCCGTAGCTAGAACCCCTAGCTAGGCCTACATGTATGTGAAGAGGGACTTGAGTTAAACTAGAAAGGTGAGAGAGGACACTGGACAGAAGCTCAGGGAGGGATAAAAGGCTGTGAGAGGCTGTGTTATGTTGACGATAAGGCTGAGAGTCCAAGGGCTGGGAAGGGACAAAAGCACCGCTCTTTTCTTTGCTGCAGTGGGGAGAAACTTTCTGGTGAAGGGCAAGAGGTTGGGAGGTCTACACTGCTCCTGTCCTGAGGGTTATATGATCACCCCGTCTCAAGCTCTGTCTAGTCCACCGTCCACAGCACTGATGATACATTGTTAGACTAGCCAGTTGGTCATTTTAGAAAAACTCTACTAAAATGTCACACAATGGGCATCTGTTAAATACATCTTATTTGCCATTCGTTTAGCCATCAATGTTGGTGTACCTTCCTCTCATAACCTGTTAACATGGCAGCCATATACGATCATAGATATTCCACAGATAGCAATAGAACGAAGTGGCCACTATCACTTTTAATAAGTGAAGTGATGGCATTCTCTCTTTGCAGTGGCAAGTGATGGTGTTTATCGGAGAAAAGGGAGAGGAGGATAGATAAAGAGAGAGAGCTTGGAGGATAGAGATAGAGAGATATAGAGAGAGCATAGATTTAGGATAGAACAAATTCTTATTTACAATGACGGCCTACTGGGGACCAGTGGGTTAACTACCTTGTTCAGGAGCAGAACAAAATATTTTTTACCTTATCAGCTCAGGGATTTGATCCAGCAACATTTTGTGTTACTGGCCCAACACTCTAACCACTAGGCTACCTGCTGCCCCTACATAGCTAGCTAGAGAGAGAGAGAGAGAGAGAGATAGAGAGAGGGGAGGAGGGAGAGGGGGGATAGATAGCTAGAGAGAGAGGAGGAGGAGGGGGAGTAGAGCGAGACAGACAGAGGAGGAGAGAGAGAGGGGGATAGATAGCTAGAGAGAGAGGAGGAGAGGGGGAGTAGTGAGAGACAGAGGAGGAGAGAGAGAGGGGGAGGAGAGAGAGAGGGGGGAGGATAGATGGAGAAATTAACCTGGAGAAGAGCCCCCTGAGCAAGCTGGTCCTGGGGCTCTGTTCACAAACACAAATAGACCCCACAAAGCCCCAGGACAGCAACACATTTAGACCCAACCAAATCATGAGAAAACAAAAATAAAATTACTTGACAAATTGGAAAGAATTTACAAAAAAACAGAGCAAACTAGAATGCTATTTGGCCCTAAACAGAGAGTACACTGTGGCAGAATACCTGACCACTGTGACTGACCCAAAATTAAGGAAATGTCCAGACTCAGCGAGCATAGCCTTGCTATTGAGAAAGGCTGCCGAAGGCAGACCTGGCTCTCAAGTGAAGAGCCTTTTGTACTTTAACTATTTGCATTACAAACTGTATATATACATAATATGACATTTGAAACGTCTTTATTCTTTTGGAACATTTGTAAGTGTAATGTTTACAGTTAATTTTTTATTATCTATTTCACTTGCTTTGGCAATGTAGACATTTGCTTCCCATGCTAATAAAGCCCTTAAATTGAATTGGCAAGACGGTATAATGGAGGGAGGGACATTTGATTCGTTATAGAAAGAGGCAGTGAGCCATGCTGTAGAACCGCACAGTACAGCCCTGCAGATAAGCAACTCTACTTGTACAATATTACGACTGTAAAACAAGGCAGACAGGCTAATATGCTAACAAGCGACACTAATCTTCATGAGGCTTAAATTGATTCCTTTACAACAGATCTGTTGTTGTCACCAACACTAACTCACACCCACCCACACACACAAATCCCCAATTACAATCAAATGGAGAGAAAACAAGTCACCCTGATTCTAGTAGTATGACATATTAAATTATTAACAGTGTACAACAATGAAAGAGTGAATGTTGCCTTAAATCCCAACAAAACACAATGAGAAATGATTGGAAGAAGCCTACAACACTGTGGCATGATGCTGAGAAACATGACCACGTTGAAATTCATAGTCATAGCCCATGGCCTAGATCCCCCAAAAAAAATGGATCCAAGTATTTTCCTTTGCACAAAACCCCAGCTCTTATCAGTAATTACAAAGGATTCACTGTTCTGTTCTCACAAATCATTTCCTGCCATTTAAATGTCACAACGAGTGACAGGGTGGAAAACAACACAGCTTTTCTTCTTCATCACATTTTACTGCTCGCTGCTGTGTGTGTGTGTGTGTGTGTGTGTGTGTGTGTGTGTGTGTGTGCGTGCGTGTCCGTCCATTAACGTGCGTCTGCCATGCCTGGCCTCACCCTCAAATCAGCAAGACTGTTGAAAGGTTACAATGAGCTGACTTGCCTAAATAAAAAAGCCCCAAGTCGCCTCACTCTCGACAGCTACAAATACATCAATGACTTCAGCAAAATGGTCCCAAGGACCGCATGAAAAACACACCCTGTTATCATTCCATGTCCTCACGCAATGCTTCAGCCGTTTGACCAGTAGTTGTGTATTTTCTCCGGCACACAACACAGCCTTTATCCATTTGACATGAGATCATGCCAGGACATAAAGAGGAAATCTACATTACGCCCAGAGAATTACAAATGCTGCAGTGCATTATAATCAGTTAATGGGGACTAGTGATGTGTGGGGGGGGGGGTATTCTTTTTGATGATGTATCTTAGCGTTTTGACAATACCTTAATGTCATTTTTTGTGCTAGTTTGCTGCACCTGCACCAAAACTCCAGCGTAGCTTGTTCCCCTTCTTCTTTCAAAATAGAGAGCCCATTTGTTTTCAGGACTTTTATTTCCATGACTGATCAAAACACATTTTGTCATGGCTCTCTCTCTTGTCCCTCTGCAGCAGACATATGGTGAGCAATATGTTTGGAGCATCAAATCACAATCAAATTACAACACGTAGAATCGTGAGAGTTGCGATACATATCTTATCGGCACATACTGTGAATATCGTGATAATATCGTATCGCGAGGTCCCTGGGTATTCCCAGCACTAATGGAGACTTAATGAATTGACTGTATAAAAGCCGGGGTCTATAAGCTGTAAATACCTACCTGTGTTCTGCATTATCGGGGCGTCAACAAATAACACCATACATGACAAATGTATCGTTGTCTCCCTAACAATCGCACAATTGTCCAGCAACGTGAATAATCATTTCTCCTCCATTTCTGTTCCATAAAAAGGTTTTATACAGCACAGTAGCAGGTCCCCATATTGGGGATAGTCTCATAATAATGATGAGGACTAGAAATGGCTTACTACGGAGGTTAAAGGTCAGAGAGACACATTAAGTGATGGAGAGGCTTCACAACAAGTTCCCCTCAAATCCATAACCTCTAGTTCTGACTACACTCTCCCCTCCCCTAATCCCTACTTGTCCAAAGAATCCTTCTCCTCTAAAATCACTCATTTGTTGCCACTAGTATGCTTTGAAGGGGCTTATAGAATCATAGAAAAGGCCTCTCGATTGTAGGTGGAGGGGACTTTTAGCTGGCCATGTCTGTGCCTATCGATGGAGAGCTTGAGCACTTTTCAAAACATGTTTTCAAACTACAATAGGTAGTCTATATTCTCTAATATATATATATATATATATATATATATTCAAACGTTCAAATCTCCAAGTCTCTCAAAATTGTTATGAATTTGTGCCTCTAGTGTAATTCAAAAGGCTGATTGTGGGCCTTTTTAATGAAGAATTTGTTTGTTTTCTATGATTTGTGTTTTGCTTTTCGTGCATTGATGTTAATATGGATGTGTATATTGATGTGTATAGTGTATATTGATGTGTATAGAGGGCTCATCTGTAAAAGAGACCTTGGTCTCAGCATTACTCCCTATCAAAATAAAAAATATAAAATGAAATACAACTTCAATCTACAATAAACCAAGATGAATAAATTAAAGAATTTTATCAATTACCATTTTTTTTAAATATATTTTATCACAAACATCTTTGATGGCATTGTTTCCAGTGATCTGTGATCTCAGTACTATTCATCAAAAGATCATATTTACGCTCAAAGTGAAAACCCCATAAAAGGTCTATGGACGTAAAACAAAGATACATCTCATTACCGAAACGATAAAGGATCAAAGACGCAATTTAACAAAAGCAAGAATAAAAGCTATCTAACTAGTCTACACAACAACCAGAGACTCAAACCAGGTTTATAAACGCACAAAGTTTGCATAGAGCACTGACCTTGGTAACACATTGAAACACCAAATAAGTCAATTGAGGATGTTTGGAGCCCTAGGCATTAGCCACTAACCATCAAAAGGCCAATAGGTTGACTGATTGAGAACACATACAATTTTTGTCCACTGGTGCTTTGTTTGGAGTGTGGCGCTGTGAAACTATTTACCGTATGTAATGTCTTCATTTCCTACTTTAAACCAAGACGAGCCAATCATGTTTTTTGATGAAAGAAAATTGGAGAAAGTGTAATAGATTCATTTCAATGTACTAAACATTGAACTTAATAGGGAATGAAATAAAAAAAAACGTTTAAATAACAGACAAGAAAAGTGTTTGAATCAACAACAAAAACTCCTGGACCAAAGAGAAGAGGCATTCAGCAGAGTTATACTTGCTATAGCCTACATTAGTAATAACACATTTTATATATGTTTAGTGATTCTTTCTAAAGGACAGCAATCACTTTCAGGCTACAGGACAGCTTGTAGCCTAGCAGTTAGTGTTGGGCCAGTAACAGAAAGGTCGCTGGTTTGAATTCCCATTGCTACAAGGTGAAACATCTGCCGGTGTGCCCTTGAGCAAGGCACAAAAACATAATGTGCTCCAGGGGTGCCATACTACTATGGCTGACCTGTAAAACAACACATTTCACTGCACCTATTTGGTGTATGTGTGACAAAATATGTTTTCCCCCAGTAACATTGCCATAGCGTCCTAGTCGTGGATGTATACAGCACTGTGGCCTATTTAGGAACATGTCAACTTGAATGCCCTTGTCCACACCTGCCCTTATGGAAAGTCAAACTACAAACGCAATTTCCATTTAGCCTAATAATCGTGACCTCTTCTCAGAGGTATCAGAGAACTGTTATGCGGTGAAGAGGTGTCGCAAGGTTCCTTTCAAATAAAATTAAACCATCCCATGATCACGGAGATTTGACTGAAAGTTTCTAATAGGCCTAATATCAGTTATTTTATTTGGAATATAGGCCTAATGATCACCATGGTGATGCTAGGGAATGCTATCTCTGTCGTGATGGGAATAACTACCTTAACACTGCATGCGATGTGAAATCCAAAATACACACCGTTTTTTTTTGGGGGGGTATGCAATTTATTAAAGGACATTAATATAAACAAAGCGTGTAGCCTAGGCTACTGCAATTCACCAGAATGGCTATTTGAACAGACATGTAGACCGTAAACTATAGCCTACGTAGGATAATATAATAAAACATGACTGATCTCGTATGCAATACATCATATAAGACGCCGGTACTTACAGTTTCTGGGGCAACCAGAAAGGAATTGTTCCTCACACAGCTTGCTCAATCTACAGTCCCTCGTCCTCTGTCAAAACCTGCTCACTAGACACTTGACGGGTGATGTGTGTCCAGACGCGCTTACGCTGAATCCCACTGAGCACAACAATGGTGATGGACCGCAACGAAACTTGGCAGGCAAAAAAAAAATCTACGCAGCCAGAAATAAAAATTAAGAGAAGCACCGACTTCATTGGATAAGGAAATGTTGGAGCGATGCTGTTGCTTCCTTATTGGACACAAGTCAGACGATGCGTGTCCGGATTGGATAAGAGAAAATAGGTGGATACGAATAAATTGGACAAGATTGGTGAACTTTGACAAGTGAATTGCGCACGGCGATTGGACACAATCATCCTCATCACTGACTGTTTTCAAACGTGTAACTATTTAAATTATTCTGATATTAAATGTCTGTATAGATCATTGATAAAGGCTTTATGCACTATACATACATGCTTCACAAATAATTTATCAGCAAAGTCATCATATATAAAGCATTCATAAGAGCATAGACAATTACCTATGTATATTCTGAGGCATGAAATGGTTTATCAGAGCCAATTTGCCCAGAGCCTCATAAAAGGTATGAATGCTCCATTAATTGGGACCATTATTCCCTGGCTGGAAAAAAAAGTGGTAACAGACTGTTAAATAGTTAATAGTCAACGTCCTGAATTTTTGTATGAAGTCCTTCAATGTCAAGAACTTCCAAGGCACAAATATTTATTCCATTGCCATGGCTGTGTTAATCTTAATTACGGTTCAACATCATTTTTAAGTGAGGCATCCTCTCAGTCATGTAGGCACATGCGCAAAATGGCAAAATTCCCTTCCCTCCTCATAATCTCCCAAATACTGTATCTGTCATCCACTCATGAATCGAACATTTAGTACTGTGAAGCAAGTCTCCTAAACAGTGACACTGAATAAAACAGAGTTTTTGACCTTCATTTTATTTCAGTTTAATTTAAGTGAAACACTACACTTCTTTATAATAATTGACTATCTTTGAAGAGATCAGGCATAAATGATTGTATACTGAACAAAAATACAAAGGTATCAATTTGAAAGACTTTACAGAGTTACAGTTCATATAAAGGAAATCAGTCAATTGAAAAAAATGTATCTTATCTATGGATTTCACTTGACTGGGAATACAGATATGCATCTGTTGGACACAGATACACTATCATTGGAAAGTTTAGGATCACTTAGAAATGTCCTTGTTTTTGAAAGTAAACCCATTTTTTTGTCCATTAAAATAACATCAAATTGATCAGAAATACAGTGTAGACATTGTTAATGCTTTAAATGACTATTGTAGCTGGAAACAGCAGATTTTTTTTATGGAATATCTACATAGGCGTACAGAGGCCCATTATCAGCAACCATCACTCCTGTGTTCCAATGGCACGTTGTGTTAGCTAATCCAAGTTTATCATTTTAAAAGGCTAATTGATCATTAGAAAACCCTTTGCAATTATGTTTGCACAGCTGAAAACTGTTGTCCTGATTAAAGAAGCAATAAAACCGGCATTCTTTAGACTAGTTGAGTATCTGGAGCATCAGCATTTGTGGGTTCGATTACAGGCTCAAAAACAAAGGACTTTCTTCTGAAACTCGTCATTCTATTCTTGTTCTGTGAAATTAAGGCTATACAATGTGAGAAATTGGCAAGAAACTGAAGATCTCGTACAACGTTGTGTACCACTCCCTTCACAGAACAGCGCAAACTGGCTCTAACCAGCTATTTCTACCAGAGTAGAAAGAGGAGTGGGAGGCCCTGGTGCACAACTGAGCAAGAGGACAAGTAGAGTGTCTAGTCTGAGAAACAGATGCCTCACAAGTCCTCAACTGGCAGCTTCATTAAAAAGTACCAGCAAAACACCAGTCTCAACATCAACTGTGAAGAGGCGACTCTGGGATGCTGGCCTTCTAGGCAGAGTTGTAAAGAAAAGCCATATCTCAGACTGGCCAATTAAAAGAAAAGATTAAGATGGGCAAAAGAACACAGACACTGGACAGAGGAAGATTGGAAAAAAGTGTTATGGACAGACAAATCTAAGTTTGAGGTGTTCGGATTACAAAGAAGAACATTCTTGAGATGCAGAAAAAGTGAAAAGATGCTGGAAAAGGGCTTGATGCCATTTGTCAAGCATGGTGGAGGCAATGTGATGGTCTGGGGATGCTTTGGTGGTGGTAAAGTGGGAGATTTGAACAGGGTAAAAGGGATCTTGAAGAAGGCCATTTTGCAACGCCATGTGGACGGCGCTTAATTGGAGCCAATTTCCTCCTACAACAGGACAATGACCCAAAGCACAGCTCCAAACTATGCAGAAATATTTAGGGAAGAAGCAGTCAGCTGGTATTCTGTCTATAATGGAGTGGCCAGCACAGTCACCGGATCTCAACCCTATTGAGCTGTTGTGGGAGCAGCTTGACCTTATGGTACGTGAGTGCACATGAAGCCAATCCAATTTGTGGGTGGTGCTTCAGGACGCATGGTGTGAAATCTCTTCAGATTACCTCAACAAATTGACAACTAGAATACCAAAGGTCTGCAAGGCTGCAAATGGAGGATTCTTTGATGAAAGCTAAGTTTGAAGGACACTATTATTTCAATTAAAAATCTTTATTTATAACCTTGTCAACATCTTTACTATATTTCCTATTAATTTTGCAACTAATTTCAGGTATGTTTTCATGGAAAAATAGGACATTTCTAAGTGACCCCAAACTTTTTAACGGTAGTTTATCTTAAAAAAAAAAAAGGTAGGGGCATGGATCAGAAAACCAGTCAGTATCTGGTGTGACCACCATTTACATCAAGCAAAACATCTCCTTCACATAGAGTTCATCTGTCACGCCCTGACCCTAGTTATCTTTGTTTTCTTTATTATTTTGGTTAGGTCAGGGTGTGACGAGGGTGGTTTGTTTAGTTTTTGTATTGTCTAGGGGTTTTTGTATGTCTAGGGGTTTTAGTAGTCTAGGTGTTTATGTCTATGGTTGCCTAGATTGGTTCTCAATCAGAGTTGTCTCTGATTGGGGACCATATTAAGGTAGCCATATTCCTTGGGTAGTTTGTGGGTTCTTATTCTATGTTTAGTTGCTTGTTCTGCACTTTTCATATTAGCTTCACGGTTCGTTTTGTTGTTTTGTATAGTTTGTTCAGTGTTCTCTCTTTCATTAAAGAAGATGTACGCTTACCACGCTGCACCTTGGTCTCCTCTATACGACAAACGTGACATGATCAGGCCACAATCACAATATACCTTAAATGTGATACTTTTCTAGCTCTGCTATGTCATTCATTATAGACAGGTCTTCACTGCACTGAACAGTGAATGTACTCTGTGAATCCTGTTTACGAAAAGCAGTAGGCCGATTTGCATGTTTCAATATTTACATTAAATCACTAAATAAAGGGCAGATAAATAAAGACTACAGAATAAGTGTGTGTGTGTCTAAGATTCACTGACTCACCTCACCTGCCTGGAGGGAGAACGACTTAGCGACTAGTCATGTCTGCAAACAGCCCTGAAGACGTTCCACAGGAGCCAGCCAGCCAAAACACTGATGAGCAAGGAAAATGTGTTCAAACCACACACACACACACACAACACCGCTGGCTTCCTGCATGAATCACATAATAGCTGCACTCTGGTGTATGGTGAGTCACTCCCCAATGTCCTGAAGACTGCAGCCGACAACAGAGCATTTGAGGCTAACAGTCACTTCTAGTTAGTTAACCATCAGATCCACTAAAGACATGGGGATATGGGAATACTGTAGTTTCTTTAACGCTGATGGAGTCATTCTGCATAGTGCTGTATTCAATATAGCACAATTCCCTCATTAATGAGTAGGTTACTAGCAGATGACTGTGTAGAACATGAGCCTAATAAAACAGTCATGGATGGTACTGCAGATGCACAATAAAACTACAGTGTGGGTCATGTATGAGAAATAGGGCAGCTGGGCTTGAGGAACGGATACAGACAAAACAGACAGAATATACAACAGACAGACATTAAAACGTCCCCGGTTCTAGAAAAACATCTACAAACCACCCAAGGATATGTGTTCACGAAAATGAATAGACAAGACAACACATCACTCATGTAGAGTGGAGAGCAACAGATCATTATTTGCAGTTTAGTTGAAAAACATATCACACACTATGCTCTCCCACTGACATTGGCCATCACAGTAACAACAGCCTGCTACCCAGAGTACCAGTGGAAGCACTGCTCATTTAAAGCCCCTATACTGGACGGAAGACTAGAGCAAATCACTCACAAAGCTGTCAGAGTAACCCGAACCTCACACCGAGAACCTCTGTTACAAGAGACTAGTGTAACCCTACTGACATATACAGAGCACAAATTCCATGTATCGTTTTGAAATAGGCAGTGAGGAACTGAACAGCTTTGCTTCTTGTTACAAGGTCATGCCCAGTATTTGAAATTAAAACAGGATGGATAGGTGGTGCTGAATAGTAGTGCAATTGCCTGCACTGTAATGATTAAAACATTAGCCTGTAACCGGGGGGTAATAGCGGACTGATATTTGCACTATAAACTGTATTAATGCTTCATTGAACACCATAGAGGCTGACATGATTCATAATGGAGTAACCTAGACCTACTCCCTCCATCAACAGATCATAATGATAGAGGCTATTTATCAGACGCTTTTATCCAGAGACAGAGTCATGCGTGCATACATTTGACATACGGGTGGGTCTCGGGAACCAAACCCACTTTCCTGGCATTGCAAGTGCCATGCTCTACCAACTGAGCTCCAGAGGACCACAGGATCAATCTACTGTAGGTCCACTGGCTATCAGTCTTCAACCTGTGTTGATATGAAGGAAAGAATGTCCCTGTTACATGCAGAGTACTAAGCATGTATCGGCTACACAACTCTGATTAGGACTCACCCAGCACTATTGTCTATAGATATTCAACCAATCATATCATGCATTACTAATGGATGCTAATGGCCTGTGCCAGCAATAAACATACCTTCTATTAATTGGCTATTTCTTCTTCTCTCAACCGTAATCAGATTGGTGCCTGAATGGGCAATGAACCTCTAGGCCCACCCCCCCCATCTCTGATCTCTTTCTTCGTTCCCTCTTAATCTTCTCCGTAGCCTCTGGATGTATCCCAAATGGCATCCCATTCACTATAATGCACTATTCTTCTTGACCTGGGCCCAAAGTAGCGCAATGGTGAATAGAGGGCCATTTGGGATGTAACCTCTGTGGCTCTAACAGTCTGAAGTGTCCATCTACGTCCATGTTTATCATCAGTTCTAGGCTGAAGATGTTTCCTTTCTATTTCTGGACCTGCGTAGCACACCGCCGTTGCTACTTATGACGGGTTGGTTTCCATGGATATGCTGCTGTTCTGAGCCTCAGGCCTTGGGATTACAGAACGCAGTTTGAATATAAAGAATTCAGAACATGACTTCCAATCTGATCTAAATTCATATTCATCAATATCACAACGACGTGACACATACATAGTGTTATACAAAATGAAAGGCAAGTTTTAATGTACCGTACTGCATTTTTAATATCGCCTAAAAGAAATGTGGAAGAGATACTGTACAAAAATTGAAAGGAGTCATTTTGATGACAGATCTAATCTCAACATTTACAACATCAGTTTATTTTTCCTCATTCACAAAAGTAACTATTCATTTTCAACTTCTCCAGAACTGGGGGCATGATCTAATTAGGTGTCGTAAACATCGCCGTTACTCAGACAACCTGTAAGTCCTCTGATGTTTTAATGGTATAGTGCACAATGACCAAAACCACTTCAATCAAAAGATCTCATTGATTTTGGCAGGTTTGGTAGATTGGGCACAGGGAACAGGGATGCAGGCATCAGGATTGCCCTTAAATAAAAAAGGCAGGGGCTTTCTTGTGTCATGACCGTGTTCGAAAGCATCAATTTATGACTGATCTACCAATTATAATAAGTAGTTATTTAGTGTGCAAGGTTATTTCTAGATCAGTCAGCTAGTCTGCAGTTGCCGACTGCAACGTGGTCGATCTCAAACACGATCCCTGTCTCTGGGTGGGGGTGGGGAATGCTCAACTGCAGATCCAAATGGCGTCTCCAGTCGAACAGGTTAGCTAGGCCCCTGCTCCTCTTCCTGCTTCAGTCTCTTCCTGAGATGCTCACCAATAGCTGCCAGAGGGTTAGTCTTGCTGTGTGCCAGGTTCTTCACAGCTTCACTAAACCGACTGGTCTCACTCTCCCTGAGATCAAAACAAAACACGTAGGTTGTAAGGTAATAATACAAATTTTAAAAAGAGTAATAATAACGGTAAAAGTAAATAGCAGATGGGCAGTTTATTATCTTGGTTGCTCTGATAATCAGCAGGATAACATTTTCATTTTTAGCTTCATGTCATTTTCTCATGGAGAATAATAAGTTCGACGTGTGATCATCAGTGGTGGTTTGGCCATGGTCGGGTACAGGTCAATGTGAGGTCTTACAGGAGTTTGCGTTTTTGTGCTGGCTTCATCAGGCTGAAGTCTGTTGGTTCTGGCTTCTTCTTCACTGGCCTGAGAGGGAAAGACAAAATGATAAAGATGGTCAAAAGGTGACTGATTTCATATGGAATGATTATGATTAAAAACAAGATACAGGTAAAAAAATAAAATGGCAGTTAGGACCACAATGTGCTGTCCATGTGCGATCGTTCCAGGCAGTGCCATAGTTAGGACTTTCCTGTATGCGTTTAGTTATTTAGGATTGGGGCCAGACAGACGAGTACTTAATTTATTAACAACAGACAGAGATGGAGGCCGGCCAACTGAGCTGATCCACCAATTATCCATTCTGGCCTTGTCCAACAAGTAACCATGCCAAGTTGTGATGTACAGAAAAACCTTGTTTTCTATGGCAAAATGGATGTTGAGTTTACCAAACACATCAGCAAAGATATAACAAGGGCACGACGGGACAAAACATATGCTCTTGCGAGTTGTGACAAGTTTGACAGACATGAGTGAAATGGGTAGACACGGATTTGCTTGCGAATTAAAACTATTTCAATCCCAAGAAATGTGTTTTTCACCAGAGGGGTCATGGGAACTGCAGCTAGCTTGGAGGCAGTGGGGAAGCCAAAGGTCAAAGGTGAAAACAGCCTTGTGGAGTTACAGTAAACACAGGTCTAGTCTAAAAGGTCCATCAAGGACAGCTACAAGAGTTCAACTCGGGAATTAATCAAATATTATCATAAATATCAACTCTGCCCATAATAACACAGATGGAACACAACTGAAAACTTGATCTCTTTGGCAACTGAAGAGAGAATGTGTTGGCGGAATAGCTAGTTAGTCAATAATGCCTGAAGGCTTTGGTTTATAGCGGGGATGAGCAACTGGCGGTCCATGGGCTGTACCCCTTTTGTAGGCCTGCGGACCAATTTAAACAAAAACAACTCAGTGGGGGTCTCAACTTATTGTTGAGAGTTAGAATAATAGAATACACAAGGTGCAATTTCAAAATTTGGTTGTGCATCAGCAGTCACTCAATTAGCCCATGTCAGCCCCCCAAAAATGTATTGGTAAATTAGTCTAGCGGCCAGCTATCTAAACTTGTAGCAAGCATGGTCGAATTACCGACCGAGTTGGGACCCATTCATCATCAGTTATGATATTAAAAAACTGCAAACATTTGCACCCAACCTATGGCAAAATGGGTAGAATTGCAGGAAATCCGCTGTAAAATTGCATAATCTTTGTTACGGTTTTCTTCCTGGGAAGGAGAGGAGGACCAAAATGCAGCGTGGTTATGATTGAACATCTTTAATAAAGATGATAACGTGAACAATATACATATACAAAATAAGAAAACGTGGAAAAACCGAAACAGTCCTAACTGGTGCAAAACACAGAGACAGGAAACAATCACCCACAAAATACCCAAAGAATATGGCTGCCTAAATATGGTTCCCAATCAGAGACAACGATAAACACCTGCCTCTGATTGAGAACCACTCTAGGCAACCATAGACTTACCTAGAATACTTTACTGAACACAACCCCATCAATCTACAAAAACCCCTAGACAAGACAAACACATAATCACCCATGTCACACCCTGGCCTAACCACAATAACAAAGAAAACACAGAATACTAAGGCCAGGGCGTGACAATCTTATCTCCCGCCCCATATCAAAATGTGTAGAATTGCAGGAAGTTAACTTAAAACGGGAAAAATTATCTTCGCCGTCACGAGGGAGGCCACAATTTTTATGCTCACAAGGCTTGTGTGAGGTAAATCTTTCAAATATTGATCTATATCGGGGAGGCAGGGTAGCCTAGTGGTTAGAGCGTTGGACTAGTAACCGGAAGGTTGCAAGGTCAAATCCCTGAGCTGACAAGGTACAAATCTGTCGTTCTGCCCCCGAACCGGCAGTTAACCCACTGTTCCTAGGCCGTCATTGAAAATAAGAAATTGTTCTTAACTGACTTGCCTAGTTAAATAAAGGTTAAAAAAAAATTTTTACAAATTGCATGCTTAAAAAAAAAAAGGGAAATTAGATTATTTTATACTAATACAAATTGCACAGAGAAATAGATTTTGTTTAACAAGTAATACCCCCAGGACCAGTGGAAGAAAACATCAAAGATCCACCTCCATATTATACAGTTGGTATGGGGCTCTTTTCTGCTCATACAGTCTCATTTCAAACCTCGGCTAACCGCCGTTTAGCAAACTCTGGGCGTCTACATTTTCTGGATGACATGAAAATATAGCTCTTGGGCCACGCACACCTGTGGTAGGTTTGACTTCGAAATGAGAATGCATGAGCAGAAAATAACCCCATACCTACTGTTAAATATGGTGGTGGATCTTTGATATTATGGGGCTATTTCGGTTCCACTGGTCCTGGGGCCTTTGTTAAGGTCAAAGGCATCATGCCCTTTACCCAGTACCTGGTTGCCTCTGCCAGGAGGCTGACACTTGGATCTTCCAGCAAGACAATAACCCCAAGCACACATCAAGATCCACAAAGAAATTATTAATTGACCACAAAATCAACATTTTGCAAAGGCCATCTCAGTCTCCAGACTTGACACCCATTGAAATCTTGTGGTTTGAATTGAAGAGGGCCGTCCATAAGCGCAAACAAAAGATATCAAAGATCTGGAAGGATTCTGTGTGGAGGAATGGTCTAAGAGCCATCCCAATGTGTTCTCCAACTCATAAAACATTTCATAAAAAGGGTCAGTGCCGTTATCCTCATAATGTGGGGTATCGAAAGGTATTGAAAAAAGGAGTGTCAATCATTTTGACCCCTACCTTCTTGAGAAAAAAATGATTACTTGTCATTTGTTTTTATTTTACCCCTGTTTCTTCTCATTTCAAGTACGATCTTGTCTCGTCGCTGCAACTCCCCTACGGACTCGGGAGAGGCGCAGGTCGAGTCATGCGTCCTCGAAACATTACTTGCCAAACCGCACTTCTTAACACAAGCCCTCTTAACCCGGAAAACTAGCTGCACCAACGTGTTGGAGGAAACACTGTTCAACTGACGACCAACGATCAGCCTGCAGGCGCCCGGCCCGCCAAAAAGATTTGCTAGAGCACGATGAGTAAAGTCAAGTCAAGTACAGTAAACCCCCCAGCCAAACTGTCCCCAACCCGGACGACGCTGGGCCAATTGTGCGCCGCCCCTGTGACACAGCTTGGGATCGAACCCGGGCCTGTAGTGACGCCTCAAGCAATGCGACGCAGTGCCTTAGACCGCTGCGCCACTCGGGCGACACCTTACATGTTAAACAAAATCTCTTTGATTATTTGTTTTACAGTCATTTTTGCTCATCGTTATCAAAGGTGTCAACAACTTCAGACCCCAGTGTACATAAACATCTTTTGCCCAACAAACATTCTATCTACCACATACATGGCAAGAGGGTCCAAGTTGTCATGGGTAGGCCAGCATGTATCGGCGCCATCTGCACTCTGAACCACACAACCCCCATCTTCTTCTAGGAGGTGTCTGTCAGTGTCAAGAAGAACAACCTTCCTCTGGGGGTGAAAGTTCAGGTACAGGTCCCCTTTAATTCCATTTTTTTTAACATAACAAAGACGTTTTAGGATTTTGATAAAAAGGTGGAATTGAAGGAATATTAATCTGACATTAAGTCAAACAAATCATTGGAATGGAAAAAGAACAAATGTTCCATTAACAGGATCTGCCTGGTACTGTTTTTATCCACTCTGGAGAATTCCAAAATTCTAACTTCAGTCAGGGAGGATTTCCAGTGTCACACAGCAGGTGGTCATAAGTCTGTCTTGTTCACACTTCACACACACTTATAGTCATTGCTGACATCTCTGGCCTTGGCTTATGTTAGGATCCCTGTTTTCAGTTCAACTACATCCATATGTCGGCCTGAGAGACGAGTATTAAGCCTCACATGATTTCCTTGTATGAATATACAACAGGCATATCAAAAACGGGTACAAAAGCAATACTCTACATCCAGCGCCTGGTCTTCATCAAAAGACTGCCTTTCATCAACCAATAACCTTTCTCCGAGACTTGTTCTTGACCTTCTCTATAGTGCCTGCTACTTCGGACTCCTGGAAGAAGGAACTTGTGAGAAGTGAGCTAACCTCGCCACTGCCTAGCAACCATGTCTCCGTGGACTCTGACGGAAGGCTTTGTAAGAACCAAAAAGTTAATTGCATGTATTGGAATAGTCTAAAGGGCCCTTTTATACGACCTATATGGTGCATTGCTTTTTTGAGTCTGATAGGGCTACCTCCTAACTGTAACAATGTGTGCTCAGCTGAGCTCGCCATCTTGGTTTACTTTATCTTTAAGCTGGAGAGAGAGAGAGAGAGATACAGATAGAAACAGACAGGAGAGAAAGAAAGAGAGCTTCAGTAGCGCATTAAAAAACAAAAGCAAGGCATTAAGTCATACAGACATTTATGACTGAGTGAAAAACTGCTCATCACAATAAACAAGCTCCACTGAGGCTTTCCTGAGCTGAATTTGACTGCAATAAATAACCCTGGAAGAATCCAGAAACCAAAGAGGAATGTTATAATGCACTATTGAAATGTCCTCAGAACAATACCAGACTTCATTTACTTGCAGGATTGCCATTGGAGGCGATTTCTTCCCCTCTTATTTTGTGCATTTTACGGCATAATCTAACCCATTGGTGTATTCATTGGTCGAATTCCATTGCAAAATGTTTGGTGTGTTTACCGTTTACGCTAGGAACCAAATGGAATGAAACAGGGAGGGACCTACCTGCATTTGTCTAACAGAAAGTTTTTTGTTGCAAAACATTTTCCATTTCGAGTAAACGGTTTCTGTTGCAAAATGTTTTGACCAAATGTTTTGCAATGGAATCCAACTAATGAATACACCCCAATTCTCTTCCTTCTTCCTGTTTTGAATGGAAGTCAATTGCTTCCTTAATATGTGCAACCCTGCCACAGAAGCTAAATCTGTCCTCTACACCTCAAAATGACTTACTAACGTCTGAATAATTCTGTGCTGAAGGCCATACTGTAGAGGTAGGGTAGTATTGTGTGCTGTGGCACTCTGATTCTGTCATAATGTACTGTGTGGAAAATATATGGGAATTTACATCCAGGTCTGTCCTGTAACATGGCTCATTAACCCCAGTGACAGCGCCTTGAAGCACTGCTGCTGGGCTGGCCCCTTCTACCAGGGGCCCCTGAGACCAACCACTGGGACATTATGAGCTCACGTATTCCTCTGACAAAAATGCTAAGAAAGACCTAAAACAGAGGATTGAAATTCACTTGGATAAACTCAACTTGACAAAGGCAGAGGAAGGGTTGGACAGTGTGAGGAGACGACAGAGTGCCAAAAACGTAAACTATGACGGTAAAGAAAACGATGACCCATTTCATGGATGAAACAAGGCCTGCTAGACAAACCAACAGCTGTAAGAAGAGTCAGTGGGTGTGAGGAGAAAGAGGATGGTGTGAAATCATAGTATTGTTGGGGTGTTCCACAGGGATGTGTACTTACACCCTATTCTTTCTGGAGGCCTTTCTGGAGGTCCTGGTGGTGGCGGGGATGAGCTGGCAGAGTTCTGGCAGGGCGTCTGCCAGTGGCCTCATGTCACCCACAACAGGCATGGCCGCCCTCTTAGCCTGGGCCACTTGTTGCTCCTTGGCCAGCTTGATGGAGCTGATCTCTAAATATCACACAAAAAATGCATATAAATCAAATAAAACTAATTGTCACATGTGCAGAATACAACAAGTGTAGACCTTACCGTGAAATGCTTACATACAAGCCCTTAATCAATAGTGCAGTTCAAGAAGAGTTAACAAAATATTTACCAAATAAACTAAAGTAAAAAACATAGAAAGTTACACAATAACGAGGCTATAAACAGGGGGTACCGACTCAGTGTGCGGGATACAGGTTAGTTGAGGTCATTTGTACATGTCGGTAGGGGTGAAGTGACTATGCATAGATAATAAACAGCGAGTAGCAGCAGTGTACAAAACAAATGGAGGGGTGGGGGGGGGGCAATGTAATAGTCAGGTGGCCATTTGATTAATTGTTCAGCAGTTTTATGGCTTGAGGGTAGAAGCTATTACGAAGCATTTTGGTCCTAGACTTGGCACTCCGGTACCACTTGCTGTGCGGTAGCAGACAAAAGAGTCTATGACTTGGGTGACTGGAGACTGACAATTTGATGGGCTTTCCTCTGACAACGCCAATTAACTGTCTTAGGTCAGTCAGGATCACCACTTTATTTTAAGAATGTGAAATGTCAGAATAATAGTAGAGAGAATGATCCGTTTCAGCTATTATTTCTTTCATCACATTCCCAGTGGGTCAGAACGTCGATATAGGACTCGTTTTACATGGATATAGATATTTTGTACCGGTTTCCTCCAGCATCTTCACATGGTCCTTTGCTGTTGTTCTGGGATATATTAGCACTTTTCGCACCAAAGTACGTTCATCTCTAGGAGACAGAATGCATCTCCTCCCTGAGCGGTATAACAGCTGCGTGGTCCCATGGTGTTTTTACTTGCGTACTATTGTTTGTACAGATGAACGTGGCACCTTCAAGTGGCTGGAAATTGCTCCCAAGGATGAACCAGACTTGTGGAGGTCTAAAAAAAAATCTGAGGTCTTGACTGATTTCTTTTGATTTTCCCATGTTGTCAAGCAAAGAGCAAAGAGTTTAAAAGTAGGCCTTGAAATACATCCACATGTACACCTCCAATTGACTCAAATGATGTAATTTAGCCTATCAGAAGCTTCTAAAGACATGACATCATTTTCTGGAATTTTCCAAGCGGTTTAAAGGCACAGTGAACTTAGTGTATGTAAACCTCTGACCCATTGGAATTGTGAAACAGTGAATTATAAGTAAAATAATAATCTGTCTGTAAACAATTACTTGTGTAATGCACAAAGTAGATGTCCAAATCAACTTGCCAAAACTATACTTTGTTAAGAAGAAATTTGTGGAGTGGTTGAAAAATGAGTTTTAATGACTCCACCCTTAGTGTATGTAAACGTCCGACTTCAACTGTAGGTCCTGGATGGCAGGAAGCTTGGCCCCAGTGATGTACGCACTACCCTCTGTAGCCCCTTATGGTCAGATGCCGAGCATACCAGGCGGTGATGCAACAGGTCAGGATGCTCTCGATGGTGCAGCTGTAGAACTTTTTGAGGATCTGGGGACCCATGCCAAATCTTCTCAGTCTCCTGAGGAGGAAAATGTTTTGTCGTGCCCTCTTCATGACTGTCTTGGTATGTTTGGACCATGATAGTTCGTTGGTGATGTGGACACCAAGGAACTTGAAACTCTCGACACGCTCCACTACAGCCCCGTTGATGTTAATGGGGGCCTGTTAGGCCCACCTTTTCCTGAAGTCCACGATCAGCTCCTTTGTCTTGCTCACATTGACTGAGAGGTTGTTGTCCTGGCACCCCAGTTCTCTAACCTCCTCCCTATAGGCTGTCTTATCACTGTCGGTGATCAGGCCTACCACTGTTGTGTCGTCTGCAAACTCAATAATGGTGTTGGAGTTGTGTTTGGCCACGCAGTTGTGGGTGAACAGGGAGTACAGGAGTGGAGTAAGTACACACCCCTGAGGGGCCCCAATGTCGAGGATCAGCGTGGCCTACGTGTCGTTACCTACCCTTACCACCTTGGGGCGGCCTGTCAGAAGTCCAATTGCAGAGGGAGGTATTAAGTCCCAGGGTTCTTAGCTTAGTGAGCACTATGGTGTTGGACGCTGAGCTGTAGCCAATGAACAGCATTCTCCCATAGGTGTTCCTTTTGTCCAGGTGGGAAAAGGCAGTGTGGAGTGTGATTAAAATTGCGCAACCTGTGGATCTGTTGGGGCGGTATGCGAATTGGAGTGGGTCTAGGGTATCCGGTAGGATGCTGTTGATGTCAGCCTTTCAAAGCACTTCATGGCTACCGACGTGAGTGCTACGGGGCGGTAATCATTTAGGCAGGTTACCTTCGCTTCCTTGGAGACAAGGACTATGGTGGTCTTCTGAAACATGCTGAAACATGTAGGTATTACAAACTCAGTCAGGGAGAGTTTGAAAATAGTGAAGACACTTGCTAGTTGGTCCGCGCATGCTTTGAGCAAAAGTCCTGGTAATCCATCTGGCCCCGCAGCTTTGTGATTGCAGACCTGTTTAAAGGTTTTGCTCACATCGGTTACCAAAAGCGTTATCACACAGTCATCCAGAACAGCTGGTGCTCCCGTGCATGCTTCAGCGTTGCTTGCCTCGAAGCAAGCATAAAAGGCATTTTGCTCACCTGGTCAGCTCGTGTCACTGGGAAGCCCGCGCCATGGTTACCCTTTGTAGTCCGTAAAAGTTTTCAAGCCCTGCCACATCTGACGAGCGTCAGAGCAGGTGTAGTAGGATTCCATTTTAATCCTGTATTGACGCTTTGCTTGTCTGATGGTTCAGGGAGGTTATTATGTTTCCACCATGGCACAAGCAGCAGAGACTTAATGTATGTCAACGATGTGCCTCCACAACAATAAGTAGCCTTACCAAGATTACCTAAAACCCTTTGTAGAATGGCATTGATACACAACATGAGCAAAATATGTGGACACCAACACGAACATCTTTGGGCATTTAATATGGAGTTGGCCCCAGCCTCTACTCTTCTGGGAAGGCTTTCCACTAGGTGTTGGAACATTGCTGCAGGGACTTGCTTCCATTTATCACAAGGGCATTAGTGAGGTCGAGCACTGAGGTTGGACAATTAGGCCTGGCTCGTAGTCGGAGGTAGCGTTCTCCGCCAAACCTAGATTTGTCCGTCGGACTGGCAGATGGTGAAGCGTGATTCACCACTACAGAGAACGCTTTTATACTGCTCCAGAGTCCAATGGCGGAGAGCGTTACACCACTCCAGCCGACGCTTGGCATTGCGCATGGTGATCTTAGGCTTGTGTGCGGCTGCTCAGATGGAAACCCACTTCACGAAGGTCCCGACGAACAGCTATTGAGCGGACGTTGATCCAGAGGCAGTTTGGAACTTGCAACAGCACTCGGCGGTCCCGTTCTGTGAGCTTGTGTGGCCCACCATGTCACGGCTTAGCCATTGTTGCTCCCAGACGTTGCCACTTCACAATAACAGCATTTACAGTTGACCGGGGCAGTTCTAGCAGGGCAGAAATTTGATGAACTGACTTGTTGGAAAGGTGGCATCCTATGACGGTGCCACGTTGAAAGTCACTGAGCTCTTCAGTAAAGCCATTCTACTACCAATGTTTGTCTATGGAGATTGCATGGCGGTGTGCTCGATTTTTATACACCTGTCAGCAACAGGTGTGGCTGAAATTGTCGAATCCACTAATTTGAAGGGGTGTCCACATACTTTGTATACAGTATATAGTGTATGAGGAGAATCTCTCTTTCTTGAATATGGTTAAAAGCAATGGTGGTTTGGGCCTCCTGGCTTTCATCATAGAGTGGTGTTGATCCTATCCATTTCAGCCATGAGTTATGATGACTATGAGCCATATGGTTTCTTATGTACAGACTTGCCCATGTAATTGACTGTGAGTATCAACTGGAGTATCAGCAGCTAAACACTAAACCCTACATCACCACAGACTTGAATAAATACTGTGATCAGAGCCAGGGAGGAATATTCAAACCAGATGTCATCGGTACAGACGTACAGTTCGTGAACAGTTGAAAATTGAGGGTCATTAAACTTTATGGCTTTAAGTATAAATTCTGACTTTAGTGGATACGATCAGATCATAAACAGGATGTGTTGAAGGTATTAAAATGTCTGCTGAAAGGTCTAAGGCACTGCATCGCAGTGCTAGCTGTGCCACCAGAGACTCTGGGTTCGAGCCCAGGCTCTGTCGTAGCCGGCCGCGACCGGGAGGTCCATGGGGCGACGCACAATTGGCCTAGCGTCGTCCGGGTTAGAGAGGGTTTGGTAGGTAGGGATATCCTTGTCTCATCGCGCACAAGCGGGCCTGTGACGGGCCGGGCGCAGTACACGCTGACCAGGTTGCTAGGGGCACGGTGTTTCCTCCGACACATTGGTGCGGCTGGCTTCCCGGTTGGATGCGCGCTGTGTTAAGAAGCAGTGCGGCTTGGTTGGGTTGTGTTTCGTAGGACGCATGACTCTCGACCTTCGTCTCTCCCGAGCCAGTACGGGAGTTGTAGCGATGAGACAGTAACAGATAATAACTACTAAAAACAATTGGATACTACGAAATTGGGGCAAAAAAAGGGGGTAAAATTTAAATATATATATGTCTGCTGAAAAATTATTCACTGTTCATGTCATTTAGGCTAATCCTTAGGCTATTTCCAGATTGTGCAGAACTGTAGAATAGATATTCGTGCAATGTGGATTTGATTGAATTGCCACCTCTGTCTCTTATTTGGGCTAAATGAAGGAACACATTGGGCATTAAAATCACCTCTGGAATATACAGTCTGAATAATAACCCTTATCCGTCAACACATATTTTGCACATCTTCATCAGTAGAGACCCAGAGGACGCCACGCTGCAGATACAGACAGCCCTGCCTCTTCCTGGAATAGTTGGTCTACGACAGAAAAGCAATTATCCGATTTTTTTCTTTCTTCCTCCTTGTTAATTTCCGAAAACTGCAGAGGTCTGAGGCTCACAGCCTGTCTCTAATTTCAGATGGAGTCAAAAGGACCATTAGCGCCTAATGATATGCATAGAGGAGACATCTTGTGTTACACAGAGAATTGATTGGATCAGCAGATTGGGTTACTAAGTGATCACAATTCTAGAAGAGTAGGTGGTGGTGTTAAAAGCGCAATAAGGGATCTGAGAATCTGTTCAATGGTCGTTTCAGAGGGCTGCTGGTTGTGCTGGATAAGAAATGCCAGACTGTAGCTTTAAAAGGGGTTGTAATTACATAGACACAGCTAGCTCTGTCCTGGGCTGGACAGGCACAGCGCCGAAACCTCAGCTTCTCAGTAGAGATCAGTGGGGATGGAGCTCCTCATTGCACCAACCTAATGCTGTTATGTCCCGAAGGCATCCATGTCTTGCCTTTCAAACATTTTTGAACACAAAAGGCATAATCCTACATTTTATCAATTCAAACGCTTTTGGGAGAGAGCACAAATGTCGGGATTAGGGAGTGTCGAAAGGCAAAAACAAGAAGGTTGAAATTGTTAAAAGACTTCAGCATGGCAAGCATGGCAAGCGGAACCGATGCACCAAGTCTGGAACCAACAGGACCCTGAACAGCTTCTACCCCCCAAGCTATAAGACTGCTAAATAGTTAGTTAAATAATTAACCAATAGCTACCCTGAATATCTGCATTGACCCTTTTTGCACAAACTCTTCTGACTCATCACATGCGCTGCTGTTACTGTTTATTATCTATCCTGTTACCTCGTCACTTTATCCCTACCTATTTGTACATATCTACCTTGTACCCTTGCACATTGACTCGGTACTGTTACCCTGTGTATATAGCCAAGTTATTGTTACTCATTGTGTATTTATTACTTGAATTATTATTTTATTTCAATTTCTTACGCTCTTTCTAAGTAGGCATTTCACTGTTCGTCTACACCGGATGTTTACGAAGCATGTGACAAATAAAAATTGATTTCCCCCGCCTGCGAGTCCTATCACTTAATGAAGCTCACTCCACCAATCCCCAAACAGTTCCAGAGATCAGGGGGTCATGAACTGGCTCCCCAATCTCTCCTATTGACCTCTGTGACTAGGCCACTGATTGGTTGCTAGGGTCTGGTGGTTGCTATGGAACCGGACTCAGTCCCCTGGCCTGCTCAGAGCCTCCTCAGTCTCTCTCCAAGTGGACATGTGTGATGGTGTATCTGCTTAGCCATTCATTATCATGTGTTTATTATGTACAGTATATTCATTCATCATCTCTCTTTGTACAGAACCAAATTAGTCACATATGTTCCTGCAAATAAAGTTCCTGATTATGTGTAACTCTCTGTGAGGGTGCCTTATTCCTGCTGACAAATAGGAGGGTCTCCCTCAGAGAAACAGTACGAGTCAGATCTATGTTAAGTTGTGGTAATACTCACTGTTTAGCCACCTGTCTCGCCTCTCCTTCATCTTCTCTTTCTTCGGCTGCTGCTTCTTCTCCTCAGGGACTGGGAACAGACAGACAAGAGTGAGTGGATGGATGTGCATCCACAATGTTGCACTGGTACTTCACACATTCAGTAGAGAAAACATGCATTGCGGCTTCTCCTCGTGGGTATGTGAAGAGGTCATCCTCAACAATAGAAAATAACATTCAAAGCAATTCAATTCATCGACGTTCAAAGCAATTCAATTCATCGACGTTTAAAGCAATTCATCGACATTCAAAGCAATTCAATTCATTAACGATAAAGGAAGAGTGACGACTGTTTATAATGCTTTGGAAATTGAAATGTGCCAGATCTTTTACCAGAAGATAAATCGGAACCAGTAAAATGTTTCCGATTGCCAAAGAAATAATTCACAGTTGAATAGAATTATAATAATAGATTTGAGTTTGGGGTGTAAAAAAAATATATATATGGAAATTTCCCAGCGAGAGCTTGATTTGACAGGAAAAATAAACGCATGTAACATGTTATCTTTAATACAAACCATGGATAAAAACGTTACGCTCAAAGGGAGAAAGTAATCACAGTAGTGTTGTGAGTGCCTCAGAAGAAGATATGGCTAAGATCAGGACACGTGGCTTGTCTTTCCTGGTTCAAAGGCATGGAGAAAGGAGAGAGATACAGAGGGAGGGGGGTGAGAACAGAAAAGACTACCCACTATATCTAGTTCTCCCTCTTTAGAAAAACATCCTGTCCTGGGATGGAATGTTTTCAGCGATTGGGACAACCACATTGAGGCCCCCTGTGCATAGGGTAGCCCCAGTGGTGTGTGTGTGTGTGTTTGTGATGTGTGTGAGCATTTGTTCCCATCTCTGCCCTTCCTGACAAAGAAAGAGTTGCTCTGACAATGGGTGATAAGAGCAGAGGTTATCACACAGACAGTTGCTTCCTGTAGGACAATGACAATAACAGATGCTGGACAGTATGCGTATTATCACTGTCTACCATATCACTGGAGTGTCTAGTGGAAAATGTATACATTTTTGAGAGAGAAAATAAGATGGAGTTGGTAATGAAAAGCAAATCACTAATTTAAAACTACAGTACAACGGTTGAATTGCTTTGAACCCAAAACACTACCTTGATATCTGAACGGGCAGGTGACAGTATTTTGCGTTGCGTTTTTTTAAATTTAAATTATTTTTTAAATCCCCCACTGTGATTTTACTCTCTGTTGACGAAATCGAGAGAAACAGGATCGATGCGCTGCTCCATGACTTTGGGAAAATGAAGTGTCAGTGTTGCAGCCTGGCCCTATATATAGCTAGCAGAGCCTACTGACGGAATTGGCTTTGTAATTAGCAATGCAGCAGTCCTTGACTGGCATGTCTGAGAGGAGGATAAAGTCGAACTGAATGGGACCCAAACGCTACAGCATCTCTAGTAGGGACTTTTCTTACTCTCATGTTCCTTATGTCAACACACAGTGCCACAACGGATTGTCTCTGAATAGGCTACATTGTAACCTGGGACAACATTTTCTGAGGATCCTACAGCACTTTGTGGTTGCCTATTCAGTGATAATATATTTTTCCTGTCAAACTAAACAAGGGGATGTGTTTCGTTTGATAGATGTTGTTTTAGTCTGTAAATGACAATAACCATGATGATGGATCAATAACTAGGCCAATTCATCCAGGCTCTTTAAGATAAAACACATTACATCATCATTAGATGTAGTATCTACAGTTGAAGTCGGAAGTTTACATACACATTAGCCAAATACATTTAAACTCAGTTTCGCAATTCCTGACATTTAATCCTAGTAAAAATTCCCTCTCTTAGGTCAGTTAGGATCACCACCTTATTTTAAGAATGTGTCATGTCAGAATTATAGTAGAGAGAATGATTTATTTCAGAATTTATTTATTTCATCACATTCCCAGTGGGTCAAAAAGTTTACATACACTCAATTAGTATTTGGTAGCATTGCCTGTAAATTGTTTAACTTGGGTCAAATGTTTCGGGTTGCCTTCTACAAGCTTCCCACAATAAGTTGGGTGAGTTTTGGCCCATTCCTCCTGACAGAGCTGGTGTAACTGAGTTCGGCCCACAAACTTTCTACAGGATTGAGGTCAGGGCTTTGTGATGGCCACTCCCAATACCTTGACTTTGTTGTCCTTAAGCCAATTTGCCACAACTGTGGAAGAATGCTTGGGGTCATTGTCTATTTGGAAAACCCATTTGCGACCAAGCTTGAACTTCCTCACTGATGTCTTGAGATGTTGCTTCGATATATCCACATAATTTTTCTCCTCATGATGCCATCTATTTTGTGACATGCACCAGTCCCTCCTGCAGCATAGCACCCCCACAACATGATGCTGCCACCCCTGTGCGTCACGGTTGGGATGGTGTTCTTCGGCTTGCAAGCTTCCCCCCTTTTCCTCCAAACATAACAATGGTCATTATGGCCAAACAGTTCTATATTTGTTTCATCAGACCAGAGGACATTTCTCCAAAAAGTATGATTTTTGCCCCCGTGTGCAGTTGCAAACCGTAGTCTGGCTTTTTTACGGCGGTTTTGGAGCAGTGGCTTCTTCCTTGCTGAGCAGCCATTCAGGTTATGTTGATATAGGACTTGTTTTACTGGAGATATAGATACTTTTGTAGCCGGTATGACGGCTGCGTGGTCCCATAGTGTTTATACTTGCGTACTATTGTTTGTACAAATGAACGTGGTACCTTCAGGCGTTTGGAAATTGCTCCCAAGGATGAACCAAACTTGTGGAGGTCTACAATTTTTTTCCTGAGGTCTTGACTGATTTATTTGGATTTTCCCATGATGTCAAGCAAAGAGGCACTGAGTTAGAAATAAGGCCTTGAAATACATCCACAGGTACACTTCCAATTGACTCAAATGATGTCAATTAGACTATCAGAAGCTTCTAAAGCCATGACATAATTTTCTGGAATTTTCCAAGCTGTTTAAAGGCACAGTCAACTTAGTGTATGTAAACTTCTGGCCCACTGGAATTGTGATACAGTGAATTATAAGTGAAATAATCTGTCTGAAAACAATTGTTGGAAAAAATACTTGTCATGCACAAAGTAGATGTCCTAACCAACTTGCCAAAACTATACTTTGTTAACAAGAAATTTGTGGAGTGGTGGAAAAAATGAGTTTTAATGACTCCACCCTTAGTGTATGTAAACTTCCGACTTCAATTGTATCATTAGTGTTCAATTAGAAACTTCCAATCATTGAATGGCAACTTGAGATTACAGCATTGTGCAGTGCAGAGACAGAGAGCCTAGAGATGTTGTTTAATGGGGCACCACTCCCTTCACCTCCCCGATCAATAGCATCTCATTTAAAGACGCAGATGAGCTTGGGATAGATGAGCAGGCAGCAGGATAGAACACGATGTTGGATAAAGCCTATATGGAGGCCGACAGACAGGTGGTACGAGGCATTGACATGGGGTGCATCAGCAAAGTATTCTGTTAAAGCTAGAATAAAAATAACAAAGCTGCACCCCGCCTCTGTTTTGGTAAAACACTGAGGGATGGGCCTGGAGAAATGTAACCACCCTCAAACGCATAAACAGAGCTAGGGATGCAAGGGCTGACCATTCATTATCATTTTTCTTAGTTTGTTTTAACCATGTTTCGAGGCAATCCAGTGTTTGTTCATATTTACATTCTTTACAAACATTGGAGTAAACAAGCTTATATTGTCACGCCCTGGTCTTAGTATTTTGTGTTTATATAATTATTTGGTCAGGCCAGGTTGTGACATGGGGTTATTTTGTGTTGTGTTGTGGTATTGGGGGTTTTTAGTAGGTATTGGGATTGTGGCTGAGTAGGGGTGTCTAGCATAGTCTATGGCTGCCTGAGGTTCTCAATCAGAGTCAGGTGATTCTCGTTGTCTCTGATTGGGAACCATATTTAGGTAGCCTGGGTTTCACTGTGTGTTTGTGGGTGATTGTTCCTGTCTCTGTGTTAGTTGTCACCAGACAGGCTGTATAGGTTTTCACATTCCGTTTGTTGTTTTTGTATAGTTCGTTTTCATCGTTATTAAAGATGTCTCGATTTAACCACGCTGCATTTTGGTCCGACTCTCCTTCGACGGAAGAAAGCCGTAACATATATTTTGGGTTCTGATGGGGTATGATAGTTGAACTAAGCTCACAAGTTCTATTCTTCAATGGGTACAGCATTCATTATATTAAGTCCAAAAATGGATGTAGCAACTGAGGATTCTGGCTTTAAAAAAAGGTACTTCCAGTTGAAATGTAAGCTTTGAAAACACAGTCCTCGCGTTGCATTTCTGAAAACAGACATTTGGTACAACAGGACCGACATTAGAAACACACGGGAATGTGCGTGTGTGCTGGAATTGGCCTTGGGGTCCTAATCACTGTACTGGGTTGAGTGTAGCTACTTCGTTACTGGCCATGACCCCACTCTCAGAGGGTGTCTCAGAGTGAGTTCGGATATACATTTGATTTATTTTTTACATTTTAATGTCCAATTCACACGTGTGAAATAGGACATTTATAAGAACCCACCTAATTATTACTAATCATCTGTACTGTGCCTGTCCATCTCTGAATCTAGCTGCCTTGTAGAATGTATTTGAATAGGTACCGTAACGTGTTGAAAACGGATATGGCTTATCAAGAAAAGTGAAGGAGGAAAGAACTAGTCATAATACAATACAGTGTCCACACTGTAAAGGATTTTTGGGGGGGGAATGACTCTCCTCTAATAATAGCAGGAAGGAAAAAACTAAAAGGAGAGGAGTGGGCAGCGTGGTTGGCAGGGAGAGCTGGCAGGGATGTCCGGGTTGTGTGGTGGTAGCTAATATCATTCTGCGGCAATGAAACTGTCAGTGTGGGACAGTGGGAGTCAGTCACACGTGAGGGAATTCATAGTGTTTATCATTCCCCTGCCACCTCCTCGCCTATTCACCGCTATTAAAAACACCCTACAGCTTCTCTCTTTATGCAAACAAACATTATGGTATGGACTGGTGTTGGGGTCAATTTCATTTCAATTCCAATCAATTTAGAAGGTAAAGCAAATTCAGATTACACATTTTCTTCATTGAAATGCACTGGAATTTATTTGGAATTGTGGTGTCAGTACTTCCTGAATTGAAATGGACCCCAACACTGGTATAGACTGTCCAATAATACCTTTCACAATAGTATTTAAAAACGTAAATTATGCCAGGGGAATGATTCACTTTGACGAATAATCTACATTGAGGTAATGTCCTCCATATCCGAGTCATGCTTTAGCTAACATGGTTAAAAGTGCTCATGGTGGGTGAGTGCGCTGCTGCATTGGCCTCCTTTCTACTTTGTCCCTTATTGATCTCCTGCTGTCCCAGCCACAAGGTTGAAAGGTTAAACAACAGTCTGCCAACAAATAGAATTACAGTAATTTCAATGACCACGGTTGATGAGCAATGTGGATAAAAACCATTGGGCCTGGCAAGCAGCAGTTATGTAAGGTATTGATCGGTAGAGTGACAATTGTACTCTGCTCTCATTGCTTCTTTACCCGGGAAGCAAATACTTGACGGATCCCGACCAAAGCTCATCCTTAGGATAACAGCAGCAACTGGTTCACAAAGAGATCAGAGTTGTATACTACAAATCTAGATAGTGAACTAACTTTGGCCCACTCTCGAGTTCAACTCGTGATAGCCTAGCTGGAGACATGAAAGTGGGTCACCTTTTAGCCAGGTAAATTTCTATGGCAGCGAATCCAAATAAAATTTTATTTGTCACATACACATGGTTAGCAGATGTTAATGCGAGTGTAGCGATATGCTTGTGCTTCTAGTTCCGACAATGCAGTAATAACCAACGAGTAATCTAACCTAACAATTTCTCAACAACTACAGTGGGACAAAAAAGTATTTAGTCAGCCACCAATTGTGCAAGTTCTCCCACTTAAAAATATGAGAGAGGCCTGTAATTTTCATCATAGGTACACCTCAACTATGACAGACAAAATGAGAAAGAAAAAAAAATCCAGAAAATCATACTGTACGATTTTTTATGAATTTATTTGCAAATTATGGTGGTAAATAAGTATTTGGTCAATAACAAAAGTTTCTCAATACTTGTTATATTCCCTTTGTTGGCAATGACAGAGGTCAAACGTTTTCTGTAAGTCTTCACAAGGTTTTCACACACTGTTGCTGGTATTTTGGCCCATTGCTGCATGCAGATCTCCTCTAGAGCAGTGATGTTTTGGGGCTGTTGCTGGGCAACATGGACTTTCAACTTCCTCCAAAGATTTTCTACGGGGTTGAGATCTGGAGACTGGCTAGGCCACTCCAGGACCTTGAAATGCTTCTTACGAAGCCACTCCTTCTTTGCCCAGGCGGTGTGTTTGGGAACATTGTCATGCTGAAAGACCCAGTCACGTTTCATCTTCAATGCCCTTGCTGATGGAAGGAGGTTTTCACTCAAAATCTCACGATACATGGCCCCATTCATTCTTTCCTTTACACGATCAGTCTTCCTGGTCCCTTTGCAGAAAAACAGCCCCAAAGCATGATGTTTCCACCCCCATGCTTCACAGTAGGTATGGTGTTCTTTGGATGCAACTCAGCATTCTTTGTCCTCCAAACACGACGAGTTTAGTTTTTACCAAAAAGTTATATTTTGGTTTCATCTGACCATACAACATTCTCCCAATATTTTTCTGGATCATCCAAATGCTCTCTAGCAAACTTCAGACGGGCCTGGACATGTACTGGCTTAAGCAGGGGTAGCAGTCTTCCATTTCCTAATAATTGATCCCACAGTTGATTTCTTCAAACCAAGCTGCTTACCTATTGCAGATTCAGTCTTCCCAGCCTGGTGCAGTTCTACAATTTTGTTTCTGGTGTCCTTTGACAGCTCTTTGGTCTTGGCCATAGTGGAGTTTGGAGTGTGACTGTTTGAGGTTGTGGACAGGTGTCTTTTATACTGATAACAAGTTCAAACAGGTGCCATTAATACAGGTAACGAGTGGAGGACAGAGGAGCCTCTTAAAGAAGAAGTTACAGGTCTGTGAGAGCCATAAATCTTGCTTGTGTGTAGGTGACCAAATACTTATTTTCCACCATAATTTGCAAATAAATTCATTAAAAATCCTACAATGTGATTTTCTGGATTTTTTCCCCTCATTTTGTCTGTCATAGTTGAAGTGTACCTATGATGAAAATTACAGGCCTCTCTCGTCTTTTTAAGTGGGAGAACTTGCACAATTGGTGGCTGACTAAATACTTTTTTGCCCCACTGTACCTTATACACACAAGTGTAAATGGATGAAGAATATGTACATAAAAATACACGAATGAGTGATGGTACAGAATGGCATAGGCAAGATGCAGTTGATGGTATCGAGTACAGTATATACATATGAGATGAGTAATTCTTCCATTATTAAAGTGGCTGGAGTTGAGTCAGTATGTTGGCAGCAGCCACTCAATGTTAGTGGTGGCTGTTTAACAGTGATGGCCTTGAGATAGAAGCTGTTTTTCAGTCTTTCGGTCCCAGCTTTGATGCACCTGTACTGATCTCGCCTTCTCGGTGATAGCGGGGTGAACAGGCAGTGGCTCGGGTGGTTGTTGTCCTTGATGATCTTTATGGCCTTCCTGTGACATTGGGTGATGTAGGTGTCCTAGAGGGTAGGTAGTTTGCCCCCGGTGATGCGTTGTGCAGACCTCACTACCCTCTGGAGAGCCTTACGGTTGTGGGCGGAGCAGTTGCCGTACCAGGCGGTGATACAGCCCGACAGAATGCTCTCGATTGTGCATCTGTAAAAGTTTGTGAGTCTTTTTGGTGACAAGCCGTATTTCTTCAGCCTCCTTCAGAACTAACCTGCTGTGGGGCAGGCTAACTCCACTTACCCTGAATTAAGTGTTTGAGCCGTGAGTTGAGGACCAATGAAATTAGACTCCCTCTTGCAAAGAATGCATCATCATCATCCCTTCAATCCGTGGATGTCGATTAAGGCAGCCCCCCACACCTCTCTGATTCAGAGGGGTGGGTTAAATGTGAAAGACACACTTCAGTTGTACAACTGACTAGGTATCCCCTTTTCCCTTTCAATCATAAGACTGGGGCGGTAGGTAGCCTAGTGGTTAGAGCGATGGACTAGTAAACGAAATGTTGCAAGATCGAATCCCTGAGCTGACAAGGTAAACATCTGTCGTTCTGCCCCTGAACAATTCAGTCATTGAACATAAGAATTTGTTCTTAAACTGACTTGCCTAGTTAAATAAAATAAAATAAATCATTTAAAAAGACTAGATTAATAAAATATTTAATCAATGTTCTTGTGTGTAAATTTTTTACATTTTATTTTCAAATACATGACACATTTAGTAAATCGAGGATGAATTCCAAACTTCACGCATAGTAAAACCTTCGTATGACTTTATAAAAATTGTGAGGTTAAAAATCGATAGGAGTGGGGGAAAGGGGACTCGTGCATTCATAAGTACACCAAAGCACTTCTAAAAGGCCATTTCACACAAAAGCTCTTATTGCTCCTGTAAATCCCTCTGGATTTAGGGTTAAGTGCCTTGCTCAAGGGCACACCTGCATATTTTTCACCTAGTCGGCTCGGGAATTCGAACCAGCAACATTTTGGTTAACGGGCCAACGCTCTTAACCGCTAGGCTACCTGCCGCCCTATATTCCACACTGTAGTATCCCTTGATCATGTGTAGTACTTACTATATAATTTTGTAGTATACTATACACTGTAGTATCCGTCAAATCTGTAATGCTTACTATAGAATTGTGTAGTACACTATAGAATACTATAGTAACTATTACAGTATTATCCATACAAAAAAACACTGTAGTAAATACGACAGGAAAACAATACACTAACTACAGCAACACTAAAACAGGATTTAATTTGCATATACCCCACCTAGTCCCCTCCCCCAATTTGTGGCACCCATGATTGAGAAACCTACATGCCAAGTATGTTGTGTTCCCTACAGGTTATAGAAGAGCAGAAGCTCTGAACTATCCATTCAGACTCCAGTCCTACCTACTTATAGGTTCTGAAAAATGTGCTCGTTTAGTATTTGTCTCGTAGGTTTCGTCAGTGAGAAAGAAGTGGTGGCTCTTTCAAAGATAAAACAAAAACACAATAGTAAATACTACAGTATTCACTGTAGTGTTTAGGGGACCGAAGATAAAAACAAAACAAAAAAAACACTACAGTGAATACTATAATATATAAATGTAGTAACACTACAGTATTTATACTATAGTATTTTTTCATGTGGGTAACTCTACGTAGCAAAGTAGCTGTTTTCATAAATCGAAAATTCCGAGTCAAAGTATTGATTCAATATCATCCAAAATAATATACACATGCGATATGTAACTGTATAGATTTTTTCCCCCCATCACTACTACTTCGGAAGACAAAGTGTGACACTGACTCCAACTAACCTCATATACTGTATATATGCCATTTAGCTAGCAGATGCTTTTATCCCATGACTTACAGTCATGTTCGCATTTATTTTCCATTTGGGCGGCCCCCAGCGGGAATGGAACCAACGATAATTGGCGGTCCAAGCACCACGCTCTACCAACTGAGCCACACCGAACCGCAACCTAGATCTACTGATGTTACTGACTCGCTTCTCACTGACAGGATGACCTCACCAATTCCCAGCCACCCACACTGCTGTTGCTGCTGCCATGGCGATAGACGGGCCAGGACAAGACCCCGCCACCACATCACAAATCAGGGTCATTCTTAACCCCTGGGGTGTATCACGGCAACTAATAAATCCTTGCAGAAAATGTGTCATCTCTAACACTATATCGGAAACGGCTTCAATATCACAGTGTTTATCTCAAGCCAAAACATGGTGGCATAAAATTAACTATCAAACCAAGCAAAAGTATTTTCATCGCTCTCTTTTCATTTCTATGTGCATCTTCAGCCCAGGCTCAGATACAGCTCTTCCAGCAGCAACACACACCAACTTTCATCACAGGGCAGTTAGTTCCTCCCTGCCAGGTCCAATCTTTAATCTGCCACCGCAGTGTCAACAACATGGGTTGTCCTGCTGTAGCAGCAGAGGTACAGGGGCCAGATAGGCATCTCTACTCCTGCTGCATCCCCGTCCCTGACAGCCCTGGTCCTGGACTGCTGATGGGTGAAACCCAAACCGACCTGGGGCTGTTTGTGGTGGGGAGAGAGCCTTTACTTACCACCTCCCTGGTCCTCCCTGTACCCCCAGAGAGGATCGGGTTCTCCGCACACAGTGAAATAGATAGCACCGATTAGATCGCAAGAAAGGCATTTCACTGTACTAGTGCACGTGACAAAAACGTGAAACTTGATTAGGCTTTATTATGAGTGGTTGGGAAAGTTCCATATTTCCTTTCCTGCTTGGGTTTGCCCCCGCTTAGCCTCTCCGCTTTCCCCTTTTCTCCGGCATAATTGACAGGCAGCTCTCTGGCAGGCAGAGGAGAGGAGGTGTAGTGCCTTTCGGGAGCTGACAAAAAGATGAAGAGGTGGTTTCACAGGGTCCCAGCTCAGATACGGATATCCCCTATTTAAAAAATGCAGGGAAGGCTCTTTGTCAAAACAGAGGTGGTCACTGAATGATCGATTGCCGCAGACATCACTTTGAACATCACGCCGTGGAATGGCAGCAAGGAGTTATGCTCTTTGAAACAGAGTTTTCTGGTCAAGACTAATGTAGCACAGAACACGTGGAAGTGAACAGGGCTCTGCAGCACGACCGTTTTTCTCGCATAATGAGCTCAAATATTTTGCTGTGCGACCTGGAATTTTAATTTAGGCGCACCAGTGTGACTAGAAAATAAAAATATCCCAGACAATTGTTGCAATGATTCCTTCACTGTACCGCAGCTTTGGAGAATACACTGAGTGCTTGCACCACCACTACAAAGAAAACAGCTTGTTGCTTTAAATATTTTTAATTGTGCTCCTAAATTGTTTAACTTAGGTGCACACGGGCTCCTTGTAAACAAATTTTTTTTTAAAGGTCAGCGTAGAGCCCTGGTGAAGACTATGAACTAAGGCAATTGAATAGGCCTAATAAAAAAAATCAACTGCAGAGACTGATATTCAGTCAGCGGGATGGGGAATTATTTATTTTTATTTAACTAGGCAAAAGGCAAGCACAAACATGCACACACAAAGTGTGCATTTGCTGCCAATGAACATACCAAGCACCAACAGTAAGTGTGCATAATAATAGTAATTTAAATCAATCGAATTAAAAGTGGCAGATAAGAGTTTATATCTGCTCGGATACAAGCCCCCAGGGGGGCCTTATACAAGAGGCAATGGATGAAAAGACATGACACACTCACAGCATTTGCTTGCTTCTTTCTGCTCTGGCTGAGAGAACAGAGTATTTTATAATTAACAGCATAGTAGAGTGGCTAGCTGAATAGATGCCTGAACAGAAACCAGAGGGCTTTAATCCCTGTGGGCAGAGACAAGACAGCGCCAAGGACGGGGTGCTCGCGAAGACGAACCAAAAGAAATGTAATATTAATGTAGTAGAATCAGTGAAAGTGATTTTGGGATAATTCAGGTGAAATACCCCTATTAACACAACAAATTGACAGCATTTAGCTGAAATGATAAGCTGTAGGCTAAAATAACTGCTCTCTATTGTTAATGTGTAGAAGGAGGCAGTGCTTTAATCACAGCAGCTTTCACAGCTAGAAGAGCCTACAGTTCTCAATGTCTATCTGCTTAGATGAGATGGTAAAAATCCAATTCATACCATTTCCGTGGACAGGATTTAAAAACAGCCTTCTTATTAAACCCTTACTTATATCGCTTCAATTTTATTTTCCCACTAACGTACTGTCAAATTAGATTTTGCTCTCCAGAACCTACCAACCATTTCACAAAGAGGTCAATATAATTGTCTACAGACACTGTTTTGGGAAAACAAGAGCACACTGACAAGCATTTCACCATGGCAACAGATGGAATACTGCATCTCATTGCCCTGTCCTTTTTTTATTTCATAAATTTGTCAGCAGCCAGGAAAGCACTTGCTTTAATTAGTTAGCCTAATCAATAGACACAGCTAAATATACCCGTCGTTAATAGATCACACACATCCAACGTATTAAACACGCTTTTAGCTTCAATGCAAGAAAAGGCTGAAGAGTGAGTACTCATTAGCAGTGTGTGTGCGTCTGCAAGCGAGGACGAGAGAAAGAAGAGGAAAGAAACAGCAGAATGCAGAAACTGAAGCTGTTTAAATACTTGCTCACTAGCTACAGAGAACAGCCAGACACCATCTGCAGAGGTTGAGTGAGCGAGCCAGGGACCGGGCACCCCTGAACACCTCTCCCACCATGCACTACAGACAAAAGCCTAAACAAGCAAGAGACAACAAGACATTGGAACAACCTTGCTGAGAAATCCAAACCGTAAAAGTGACACTCAATACATCTCTCCAACAGTCTTTCTGACAAAGAGTCAGGACTGACTACTACACACCGTGTATCGACATCATCACTGTTACACTGTAATTCACAAGGGACAGGACCACCTGATGCTTTCCCATGGGGCCGCAGCGAGGTACCGTACCAAGAGAACTACACCCTGCAGCACCAGCCTCCTCTGTGCGTCAGCGGTGCCACGACTCATCTAGTCAGGGATAAACACTGATTCAGGGGAGCTTGGCGGCTGAACTGAACCTTGATTTCATGCATGAACTATTTATGCTGCAGAGAGGCTATAAATAGAACCGGTTCTCTGTTGTCGAATAAGGAAGATGGGCTTCTTGCTGCAGCTCTGCCACTGCAGCTGGAGTAGCCACTCTGACTGACTAACATTGGGCTTAAACTTACTCGAAAGAGCCTAGGATTCAAGCGGGGAGAGGTTGGCAGGTGCATGTAGCATGGAAACATCAACGGAAAAATATACACTGTTAAAAAACATGTCAGATTGAATAAGATTGAATAAACGAAATAGGGTTCTAATAAGCCTCCATATAAGCAATCATTTGGATGGTTAGTTTCTTATCTATAGGTTACCATCATACTTAGTTTTCTTCATTACACCTTTTATACCAATGGTAAGCAATATACTGCATAGACTTGAGCTGTTGCCATCCTCACATCACTAGTCACTTTCTGTCGAGTGATCCCTTTGTATTTTCTGCCCTCTTGTGGTAGGAGAGAATGACATAATTTGTACAGAAAAATACTATGTGCCTGGTTGATTTGGCTGGAAATAAACAATGTCTCCAGGGCGTTTTGGGGAGCTAAAACGTCACGAAAATTAAATGCATGTACTTGAAGGTAGAATATGATTCGTTATTGAGACACACAGACAAGTACTCTCGTGCAGATTTCCACGGATTAACGAGCTAAATATTTGGTTGACAATCAAAGTGTTTACCTTTCTGTGCAGGTGTACCAGTGTCATTGGATGGTTCTTCACACTTCAGAGTTTGCACGAGGGCTTCAGGGCTGATTTGTGTGCCAGCAAAGATTCCACTTGGAAAGGAACTCAGTGGTTTCTGTTGGAAGAGAACATCCACATTGACAACATAAATATAATGCAAAAAAATACACGCTTCATACTAATTTCTCTATAGCCAGCTAAATGTATACATTATGATCCTAACTAGCTGACAACTAACATTAGCTAGCTAGTGAAATAGCTAACTGTTAGCTAGCTAACGTTAACTGTTCTAACAGCTTTAGCTATAACGTTAGCTAAACCATCTAAAAGAGACGGAGTTGGCAAGCGAACGTTAAATTATGTGTTGATAAAATACCTTCGCGTTTTCATCCTTCTTTATGTGCAGCTGTGCATTGTTTGTCTTGTTTACATCGAAGATGAATGAACCACTTGTGATCACAGGAATCGGTGCCTTTTCTAAATCTGTGGATCTTGCGCCACCGGACGGAGGACTGTCAAGTTTAACCGCAGCCTGATGAAGCTTTTCACGGACCCGCTTTATCTTTCCAACCATACTGCCTTTTAGTTACTGAGTTAAATAAAGATACAATCTGTCTCCGAAACCACACTCATGCTCTAGCTAGCTAACAACGTGGAAAATCTTTTGACAACAACAAAATGTGCGTCCCTCTGATATGTGACCGGGGGAAACAATTTTGTGCAAACTATAGTTCTGCCTCATCCTCACAAAATCCCGCAGTGAATGATGGAGTGACCCCCAAAAAATAGGCCTACAAGAAAACAAAATGGGTGAAGTAAATCAAGACCGTATATCTAAATTATTAAGATAAAATGTCATATGTACTTTATCTTTGTAATATAGATCCATGATCTAATCTCACCAGCCTCTGCACTCCTTAGATAAATGAAAATCATCTTTATTTGCAAATGGATATGGCAAATAACATGGCAAATAACGAACTACTGTAGTACATGCATACATAGCTAAATGCATATACAAATAATAAAGGTCTATGAAGTCTGAACTGGACAATAGTACAAAAAAGATTTAATAGATATGCTATAACACAATACAATTGGCTATACATTACGGCTCTCCAACCCTTTTCCTGGAGAGCTACCGTCCTGTAGGTTTTCACTCCAACCCTAATCGAGCACACCAAATTCTAATAATTTGCTGGTTGATAAAGCTGGTTGTTAGTTATAACTGGGATTGGAGATCAAATCTACAGTAGGGTAGCTCTGCGGGAACAGGGTTGGAGACCCCTGCTATACATCACAAACACACACAGTGTGTGTACAAAAATATACAACTGTTAAATGATAAACTTGGATTAACTAACACACCGTGCCATTGGAACACAGGAGTGTTGGTTGCTGATAATGGGCCTCTGTAATCCTATGTAGATATTCCATAAAAAAATCTGCAATTTCCAGCTACAATAGTAATTTACAACATTAACAATGTCTACACTGTATTTCTGATTAATTTGATTATATATTAACGGACAAAAAACAACAACTTTTCTTTCAAAAACAAGGACATTTCTCAATGACCCCAAACTTTTGAACGGTAGTGTATGACTGTCATATTAGGAGGTTATATTTTGAGTTTGTACAAAACGCTTAAATACATGGATGAGTCTTACCTTGCTGAATACATGAGAAAGGCAAGGTATACTGTCTGACAAAATCATTCCTTGACGCCTTGTCGTAGTCCTCCACGACAAAGCGTACCAGGACCAGTTCAGGCACATGGATGGTGAACCACAAAGCAAACACAATTCATTAATATATAAAATAATATAATACTGTAATATACTGCTTTTTGTATCAGCATTTCTGTGAAAAGTTACATTATAACCATTTATGTGGTTGGGATTTAATGGGTGTATATATTACCATTGTTGTCTATGTATCTGGTCTCCTGCTTGGCCTGGTCTAGAGGAAGTCTATGGATCTCCACTCTCACAAACGGGTCCACAACGGAGCTCTCCTTGATATTCACTTTGGGAAGCTGCTGTGCACTGATCACCTTGAAAACACACACACAATGAGAGAGCTTGAGGTCAGATGGGTAGGTTAGCATTCCACTTGGTTGCTGTCGTTTTTCTGTTGTAGCTCAGGTTGTGTCTTAGGTAGGTCTCAGTTTGTTATTTGTACCTGAAAGCAGAGACTGCTGGGTTGGTAGCCTTCCCGGTTCTGTGGAACCTCAGGATCGAACCTCCTCTCTGACATCCTCATGAAGTCAGGTTTGAGGACATAGCCACAGTGGCCATTTTGACTGAACAGTCCATCGTTGAGGTTCATCTCAACCCCTGCCGTCTGGAAATTCAACGCAACTGAGGTAGCAAGGAAAACAGAGAAATTAACCAACTGATCCGAATGAACAGAAATATGAGCTTAACTAGATTCACAAAGTCATGTTGGGAAATTGGACATTTATATTTTGTTTAATCATTGTGTCGTGCCTTAGAACAATCTAAAATGGCCCTCACCTACCTATTTGAGTCCCTGTGTTCCACATCACCTGTGGGTTGAAGTTGGAGGAGTCTGTTCTGAAGCCATTGGGATAAACCCTGGTCAGCTGCCTGGCATTGTGATGCACAAACTCTTCCCCTGGGAGAGACAGGCAGTTAATCATACATGAGATGAGCTTGGGGAACCATGCAATTGAACAGTACACAGACAAAGCACTGTGTCTTCTAGTCGTTCTGCCTCTGTTTCGGCCCTTGCCACTGAATGAATAACTGACTAAATCTCACAAATCAGACAACATTTCCTTTTAGTAAATCAACAACTTTTGGCTTCTGTTTTGGGGTCCAAACAGAACGACACAAACTGTCCTGAGTGAGTTAGTGACTGGTTGACCCTGACTGATGATGTCATGAGTTACTGTAGGGATTCAAGCCCCACTTGCCTCTCTCAAGTGTTTGCGGGCTTTGGACTCTGTGAAGGAGTATATCTCGTAGAACTTGGAGTGAATGCAGGAGTGCTTGAAGCTGCTGAAGTGGACACTCTTGCAGTAAACCACACAGTCCGACAGCTCCCTTTACAGATGCTGCTTCATTTTTTCTGAAGAAAAGAAGGAGAGTTGAATTGAATAAGCTTGTTTGATCCACAGCGGGGAAATTGGAGTGTTGACCTTACTAAGCTACCTTCAATTCAACTACATATAAATTGAGCAATAGCTTGGGGCAACTGCACTAGGAGGATTGGATATATACAGTAAAACCCTAGTTTTGACAAAAGACAAGGCTGTGCGATAAGAGCAACGTGGCACTCGTAAAGTTCGAGAGAAGGAGTGGAGTGTAGCTAGCCATGGGTGAAAGCTGCAAGTGGATCCGGGACAACCCCAATATGGAGTAAGTGATACTTCACTATGAAGCCAACCACAGTAGGTCTGCCAGTGCCAATCAGGCTTCGATGACCGTAAGGTTGAGGTATGCAGGCGGGCACACGGACAGACTAATTAGCAATGCAACCAGGTGTCCCAGTCCTAGTGCACACCTGGGCTGCCTCTGTATGAAAGCAGATCCGGGGCCGAACACAAACAGAGACTCTGAGCTACAGTCTGTGTTTAGGACAGGACAGCCATCATCAGAGTCAAGGTCCTCCCAGAGCTCACTGCTCCTGTAGACTACTGGCTTTACCCCTGATTGCCATAATGATCAAACCATGTCATCCCTAGTATGGCATTCTAATTTATGCCGTTCATTAAACATAGAGTGCCAATGTTAAATGATGTCTTAGACCCATGGACACCCATCTAATCTGTTAATGGGCACTACTTGTTATTGACCGATATCATGAAAGAACCAAGAATAAAGTCAGAGGTGCTTCAGTGTTTAGCTACATAGGTGATCCCTGACTTCAATTTAAGTGTCTCATTTTAGAGGGCTCTCTACCTCTACCCGCAACCTTCCACCCACCCACCCACCCAACAAACAAACAAACAAACAGTCAGTCAGCCAGTCAGTCAGTCAGTCTTCTTTCTCAAGACAGTAGTACAGTCTTGAAAGAGTGTTGGTGCCGTCGGCTCTCTCGTCCTCTCTCTGTCTATGGCTATCTCTGGTGTTCGTATGGCACCATTAGGAGGCTCACTTGGTCTAGTCGCTGGCTTTAGCCCTATATCTTTCATGAGCGATGTCAGAGTTGAATGCAACTCTTGGACAATATCAGTCCTATAACAGTGTTAAGTCAACACATCAGCAGATTCGGACTAAGATGATACACTTTTGCCCTGATGGAATTGAGGGACAATGGAGAAGTGAGTGACTGACGTCTTCTGCTAAGTGGATATGAGAGCGGGAGATGGAGTTGAGAAGGAGTGACTGAAATATATACAACTACATCATGGCAGGCCCAGAGTTTAGTGACAGGTCTAGGGTTGCAAAGCTACCGGTAGTTTACCAAAGTTACCGGAATCCCCAGTAATTTTGGTAATTAACAGAACATCTATGCCTATCTATCGTAACTTTGGTAATTTATACTTGAATAACTTAAAAATATATATATTCAAAATATAGTATAAATTGTTTTTTGTCTGTGTCCATATTGTCCTTGAGTTTCTAGTAGATAGACCACATGGTTCAAGAGAAAATAGACTAATTAATGAAAAAAAGCCCACCTTGGCTGCCACTGTGGAGGTCCCCCCACACACACACACCCACACCCCCACCCACACAGACACACCAGTAGCCTACTTTGGCCATGCGTCGGAGGCTGTTGCTATGGAGGCTGTCCTCATCGATGTCAGCCGCGTCGTCCTCGTCGCTTCCCCTTGAGAAGAATCTTCCCCTTCAGCTCCTGTTAGTCAGAACAATGGATCTAGATTGTTTCATCACCAGGGAATAGATATCATGCTTCTGTACCAGGGCATGTTTCAGAAAGCCTCTCGACTGCACCTCTCTCTCAACCCATCTCTCTATTGCATATTGATAATGGAACATAATAGATATTTAGAGTCACCTGCATACTTGGTGATTGTGGGCACAGTATTCTACAATCACTGAGGCAGAACAAATATACATCATGCACAGACAGATCATAGTCTTTACATTGAGATACAGGGCATATAATGTCTTTGCATTCATTGTCCTATATGGACCTGCAGGTCACGCCCAATACAATGTCAAAAGACCAGGCTGAGAGAACAATCAATCGTATTCTATTCGGTGCTGAGGGAACAACACTGTGGCTTTTTAATAGTTCACGGTGCCAGTGTTGCACCTTACAGCACAGATCATATGGCCCAGGCAGTACTGACAGAAAGGTAGGTAGCAAGACAGTCTCTACTCACTCTACAGCAGGGTTCCCAAACTCGGTCCTGACTCGCTGCTGTTCAACACCGCAGTGGTTCTCGGTGGACAGGATGACCGGGTATTCTGATACCTGGGAGGAAGGGGGGAGTGAATAATTCAACACTGGACTGCAGCATTCTCAGTGTGAGGAGAAAGGCTGTACCTGCTACCAGTCTCTATACACCAGCAGCTTCTCCACTCAGGCAGACAGGACAGGGGTCGCATGGAGCAGCCCAGGCCACCATCCAGTTGCAGACAGACAGAGAGTGTGTCCCAAACGGCACCCTCTATGTAGTCCATCCACTACATTCTGGGCTGTCCTGTATGAGTGGCCGCATCCCAAATGGCACCTTATTCCCTATGCAGTGCACTACTTTTGACCAGGGCCCTGAAACCCTGACCCACAACATGAACCTGGCGGCACGGAGGACCGTTTTGGCACAGAACAGGATAAGTCTTTGACAGGACGGTCATGTGCTGGTTTACTGTGTGAGAGCTCTGGTTTCTGAAAGGGCCGTGGCTTTGGGATATCATGACGGAATGATCCCCCTCCTGACTCATACACATATAATGAGGTGTTGAGTGAGGACTGTTCTTGGATTCCTGTGTGTAAAGTACTACACTGGTAAATGGACCATGAAAATGCTAAAAACACCCCTGTATTCTGTACTGATATGTAAACATTATGTCATGATAGTGCAGAGAATACCTGTGAAGCATACCATGCAAAGAGGTTTAATCTTGTCATTACAATTTCTTCGGATTAAATAAATACCTTGAAGGCATAGTTTCTCAGTGCGTTCACAACATCTTTGAAGAGGATCTTGGAGGTGAAAGTGTGTCCGTGGTAGACGATAGGCTCTCCATTGGGACCGTCCCAACAGTCTACTTCTACACACCGACAGCCTCGCTTCAAAGCCCTAATGAGGAAGAAACAAGTTAGCATTTTTGGACTTTGTCCCAGAGTATATTCATTTGAATGGACAACGATCAATCCCTCAGATTCTGTCTTCCAAAAGTTGTGTCGTAATTCACCTCAAGACAGAGATCAAGATCGTCTCACAAGAACGGCCTACTAAGCCTTCCCATCAGCCACCACTGGTGTAGAGTACATATGTATCCCTCGACACTGCTGTGTCCTCGAAGCTGGTCCTCCATCAGGTATGTGTTGTGTGAAGAGGAGAAGAAGTAGTGGTTGAGGGGCTGGGTCATGTCCTGGCACAAGCTCTATTGTCTGGGGTGGAAGATGGAGCCCTCAGCCGATGCCAGGTACATCAGGAAACTGTCGATAGACATAGCCTTCAGCATCTTGGCTATGGAACACAAAAAAAATAATAAATAAACATTGCAATCAGTTCAAACCATATATTTTAATTTTTCATTACATCCATCATGATATTCATTCAAATATATTTGTTCTTGGTTGAAATAACAAGAACTGCTTGACCATGATGTTGACCTGATGATATGGTTATTGACCTGATAATTCGTAGGGTGTGATTGTTCAGCTATAGCCACAAATCATGCCAGGGTCAGAGGTCAGTACTACCTGTGTCAGAGGGTTCGTAGCGCTCGATGAGCTCCATGGCCAGCTGCTGAACCCCGTCCACCTCCTCCAGTTGTTCATCTCTCAGGAACTCCTCCAGGTCCCGCAGAGACAGCTTCTGTACGTCGCCAGAGTAGTCCTGGAACACCCTGAGAACGTCCTCTCTCTGGGTCAGCATCTTGTGGAACAGAACAAATTCATCAGGGCTTTGTAAATACATTTGATTGATTGGTTTAGCTTGTCAGAAAGGATACTGGTCAAGCTTCTCACTCTCGCCCATGTTCTCCAGGTTTTCTATCAGCTTCCTCATACCTTTGATCCAGGACTGGGCCTCATCCGCTGAGCCTGCCACCAGGTCCAGGTTGCCACGGCGACCACGGAACACCAGGGTGAAGCAGCGGCCTGAGGGAAACTCGTCTGCGATGCTTAGCAGAACCTCTGACTGGTGGCCCTCACGCACCGTATCCACATCACTCACAGAGACTGTTGAAAGGGAGAAGAGAAGCTGAATACTATCTACTTAGGTATCTCTTTAGGTATTCAGCTATCTCCTTAGGTTTTCTTTAGGCCCTTTGCTCCACTCGTGGCTAAAGGGAATAAGTCAAGTCTTTAGGTACACGGTGAACCCTGTAGCCCAATATTATCACTCACTTCAGTGATGATAGAACTAGAGCACTGCAACGACAAAATTACTCAAAGCAGTGTACAAAACATTAGGAAAACATGATCTTTCCATGACATAGACTGACCAGGTGAATCCAGGTGTCACTGACCAGGTATCACTTGTTAAATCCACTTCAATCCGTAGAGATGAAGGGCGAGACAGGTTAAAGAAGGATTTTTAAAGCCTTGAGATAATTGAGACATGGATTGTGTGTGTGCCATTCAGAGGGTGAATGAACTGGTTTGAGTGTGTCAAGAACTGCAACATTGCTGGGTTTTTCACGCTCAACAGTTTCCTGTGTGTATCAAGAATGGTCCACGAACCAAAGGACATCCAGCCAACGTGACACAACTGTGGGAAGCACTGGAGTCAGCATAGGGCAGCATCCCTGTGGGACAATTTTTGACGCCTTGTAGAGTCCATGCTCCGACGAATTGAGGCTGTTCTGAGGGCAAAGGGGGGTGCAACTCAACATAAGGAAGGTGTTCCTAATGTTTTGTACAGTCAGTATATAGCCTGCTGCCGAACATAATCTTGATGTGGACAATGATATAATATGTATCAAATGTAAGAAAATGTGTGTCTGTCAGTAGGTGATGTTGTCTAAACGTTGTCTAAACATGGTCTAAGCATGTACTGTAAATGTCACTACTCACATGTGGAGTGGGTGTTCCCGGCCTTCTTGGACTTGTACCAGATGGTCATGCAGTCCTTCTGCAGCTTGAAGAAGCGCTGCTTCTTCCAGGTGCGAGACTTAATCTTCCTCATCACCGTGCCAACGATCATGGATTGGAGGTTGTCATCGCCCTGGATACCTGATCAGACACATTAGGGAAAGTAGGAGTCAGGGGCTGAAGTCGAGTAGGAGTCAAGGCCCAGATAACTGTCCTGTCCTGACATACATTATGGCAACCGCTCAATATCAGTCAACAGTAGCCTGGTCCCAGATCTGTTTGTGCCATCTTGTCAACTCGTACAGATCTGGGATCAGTCTAAGTGAATGGGACATCCATCTCAGTCTCACACAGACCCAGAGATTCATACACACGGCCCACCGGGCATACACTGGTTCAATCAACGTTGTTGGAATGTCATTTGTCAACATATTGTGATGCGGAATCAACGTGGAAAACGTAGAAACATTACAAAATAATTTTCATCCTATATTCAATATTTATTGGGGTGGTTGAAATTATGTTGAATTTCATATTTGATAGACTGTATTTTATTTGACCTTGTTTCAAGGTTGATAGTAAAATTATATTTTTGAATCAACATCAATCTTTTCAGCATCATGCCATCAACCTAAATGACGAGGTATATCGAAATAAAATGTGAAGGCACAGTCCAACAAATCCTTCCTAAACAGTGACTCCTACTGGTATATGAGGGGGAAACACACTCCAGTGAGAACAAGTCAACAATCCAGATGGCTACATCTAAACTCAGCAAAAAAAGAAATGTCCCTTTTTCAGGACCCTGTCTTTCAAAGATAATTCGTAAAAATCCAAATAACTTCACAGATCTTCATTGTAAAGGGTTTGTAAGTTTCCCACTGTTTCCCATGCTTGTTCAATGAACCATATACAATGAACGAACATGCAACTGTTGGACGGGCGTTAAGACACTAACAGCTTACAGATGGTAGGCAATTAAGGTCACAGTTGTGAAAACATAGGACACTAAAGAGACCCTTCTACTGACCTTCTACTGAAAAACACAAAAAGAAAGATGCCCAGGGTCTCTGCTCATCTGCATGAACGTGCCTTAGGATGCTGCAAGGAGGCATGAGGACTGCAGATGTGGCCAGGGCAATAAATTGAAATGTCCGTATTGTGAGACGCCTAAGACAGCGCTACAGGGAGACAGCTGATCGTCCTCACAGTGGCAGACCACGTGAAACAACACCTGCACAGGATCAGTACATCCAAACATCACACCTGCGGGACAGGTAAAGGGTGGCAACAACAACTGCCCGAGTTACACCAGGAACGCACAATCCCTCCATCAGTGCTCAGACTGTCCGCAATAGGCTGAGAGAGGCTGGACTGAGGGCTTGTAGGCCTGTTGTAAGGCAGGTCCTCACCAGACATCACCGGCAACAACGTCGCCTATGGGCACAAACCCACCGTCGCTGGACCAGACAGGACGGGCAAAAAGTGCTCTTCTCTGACGAGTTGCAGTTTTGTCTCACCAGGGGTGATGGTCGGATTCGCATTTATCGTCAAAGGAATGAGCGATACACCGAGGCCTGTACTCTGGAGTGGGATCGATTTGGAGGTGGAGGGTCCATCATGGTCTGGTGCGGTGTGTCACAGCATCATTGGACTCAGCTTGTTGTCATTGCAGGCAATCTCAACGCTGTGCATTACAGGGAAGACATCTTCCTCCTTCATGTGGTACCCTTCCTGCAGGCTCATCCTGACATGACCCTCCAGCATGACAATGCCACCAGTCATACAGCTCGTTCTGTGCGTGATTTCCTGCAAGACAGGAATGTCAGTGTTCTGCCATGGCCAGCGAAGAGCTTGGATCTCAATCCCATTGAGCACGTCTGGGACCTGTTGGATTGGAGGGTGAGGGCTAGGGCCATTCCCCCCAGAAATGTCTGGGAACTTGCAGGTGCCTTGGTGGAAGAGTGGTATAACATCTCACAGCAAAAACAGGAAAATCTGGTGCAGTCCATGAGGAGGAGATGCACTGCAGTACTTAATACAACTGGTGGCCACACCTGACTGTTACTTTTGATTTTGAGCCCCCCTTTGTTCAGGGCCACATTATTCCGTTCCTGTTAGTCACATGTCTGTGGAACTTGTTAAGTTTATGTCTCAGTTGTTGAATCTTGCTATGTTTATACAAATATTTAAGCATGTTAAGTTTGCTGAAAATAAACACAGTTGACAGTGAGAGGACGTTTCTTTTTTTGCTGTGTTTATGTGCTGTACTTAGTTTAGGAAACAAGCTGTGTTCGTTTCAGCTGAGCTATTATGTCAACGCAGATTGACACTGATCAGCTTCCATACTCGTTTGCGTAGACTACCTACATAACCCTGGCCCTAACATCTCAGTCATTCATTTGTAGAGAAATTGGATATTGAATTGTGAACGCAATTGATATGTTGGATTCACGTCTCCATCTCAACCAAAAATCTAAGTTGAAGAACAGCACTACATCAAATCAAACTTTAAATGAACTTCACGTCAAGTTTGATTTGGTCCTATTCTTCAACTTAGATGTTTGGTTGAGATGGCGACATTAATCCAACATATTAATAATTTGTAGATTAAATTAGAAATCCATCAACCATCCTTCATATAAAAGACAATATCCAAAGGTAAAAGTGTATTATCAATATAATGAATTTGGCTTCCTATTTATAGGGCTAATGGTAACTACTTCCAAAGATCCAATCAACCGTGGATGAATGATAGTATACCTAGCTACATGTTGAAATTATGGGCTGCATTTACACGGTCAGCCCAATTCTGATATTGTTTCCACTAACTGGTATTTTTACAATCACATCAGCTCTTTTTCAGAGCTAATCTAATTGGTAAAAAGACCAATTAGTGAGAATAAAATATCAGAATTGGTCTGCCTGTGTAAATGCAGCCAAAGTGTCCTTTGTTGGGCGAATCAGGTGTCAATGTTGCCTACATAAACTCAGCCTCACTCCGAATTGACTTTCACATACAGCTCGTGTTAGAAAAGTTAGAGGAGTTACTTTAAAAACTATTTAACGTTATTTAGGTAGTCAACACAAATGAGTATGAAAGTTGATCAATGTCAAAATGTGTTGAGATGAAAGCTCAGCTAAAACGAACACAGCCTGTTTCCAAAGCTAAACAGGGTACATAGAGGTAGGTCATCTGGATGGTGGACTTGTTCTCACTGAAATGCATTACCCCTCACGTACCAGTAGGAGGCCCAGTTCAGGCAGAAATCGTTGGACTTCGTCTTCACATGTTATTTCAATATACCTCTTCATTTAGGTTGAAACAATGACCTTGATTCAAACATTAAATTTTACTACAACATTGAAACAAGGTGAAATAAAATATGACTAATCAAATCTAAAATTCAACAGAATTTCAATCACCCAATTGAATATAAAATCAAAAATATTTTTTTTGCGTTTCTATGTGGAATTTTCAACCCAATTTCAACATATACATAGTTCTGATGATTATGAAATGTGATAGATGTAACAACCAGCAACCTTAGTCAGGTTAAGTCAGTGTATTTCAGTTTAAGTTTTAGCCTAATTTCTATGTTTACAAAGCTGGTTGAAATTAGATGACATTTTTCAAATTCAATGTACAGTATACACACACACACACACACACACACACACACACACACACACACACATACATTTTGTAGTCCAAACTATCCTCTCCAATGATTTCATTTCTTCTTTGTCTTCTAAATCTCTCTGTCAAACGGTCTGACCACATCATTTCACTGGTTTCAGAAAAACTAAAACAAAACCATTTATCACAAATAATTGAATTCATCCTCACCAAGAACCCCGCAACACATTTAAATGATGTTACAAATTGAGGCTTATATTACAGTCAAGTACATACAACAGTAAGTAGGCTAGCAAACATGGAGGAATGAATGTATTTACAGACATAAAATGAAGGGACAGCAGGTAGAGCAAGGATAGCTACTGACTCACCCGATGGAGGGGCATCTCAGCTGGGTCCAGGTGGGTGTTGTGCCTGTTGTGGTTCTGGAGCTTCAGACAGGGAGGGGAGCTGGCCCTGTCTGTCTGGCTGGGTCAGCTCGGACTCTTCATGCCGCTGTAGAGCGCTGAGAGAGAGGCAGGCAGGCATAGCTAATCCTTACTGAGTCAACACAGTCGCCAACAACATTGACACACCCTCTATCCCTCCCTCCATTCATCCAATCTCATCTTTTTTTTCCATTCAAAGGGTCCTCTTTAGTGTTAAATGGCCAGTCAGTTTGAAATGTAATGAGATGTACAAAGATCAAGTACCTGAGCCAACAGCCAAGATGTTATTACTTTAAGCTTCAGCTACACATTTTAGGTCTTCTTTTGATAAATTAAAAAAGGCACTATTCATTCATAAATGAGGTGAAAGTTTATGTAGGCGCCCCAAACTGGGGTCATACTTTTCCGTAAATGACTAACCATGTTACCAACATTACAGTATACCATTACAGTATACATTTTGTATACACTGTTTAAGGACTTTTAAAACAGAACTTAACCATGTTAACGCTTTGAAATGATTTGAGATTTGTTCAAGACAAAGACAACTAAACCTGCTGCAATGAGCCCAAGTGAACCCACACGAAGAAGCTTCAATCCTACAACAGAGGGGCCAAGTACATCCTCAAAGATGCTCATACATCAGGTCAGTGTTTTTAGAACAATGCATAAACCAAACATGAGTCAGAGAGTTTAAAGAACAAAGACACATTACTCAATGTTTTTTTTAAAAACTTTATTTAACAAGGCAAGTCAGTTAAGAACAAATTCTTATTTACAACGACGACCTACCGGGAACTTTTCAGGGGCAGAACAACAGACTTTTACCATGTCAGCTCGGGGATTCGATCCAGCAACCTTTTGGTTACTGGCCCAACGCTCTAAACACGAGGCTACCTGCCACCCCAAGTTCACATGCTTTGCCACTGACAGAGAACAAGGCTGTGTTGAGGCCGGAGTTACCTCTACAGTTGAGCACTGAGAACATGAACTTATCTTTCTGACCTAGTCGCCACTCAGGATCCAGAGCATCAATAATGCACTGCAGCAGCTCAGGTTTCACATAGATAGACAGGGCCAAGGCTCAAATGGGGGGGTCCCTTAATCTGTCAACACTGAAGCACACCAACACGTTTACTTGGAACCTCTAATGTACACAATACAGAAGCAGCCTGATTTCCATACACTAGCCTATTTGAGATGTGTATATCAATAACACGTCCATGTAACTAGAAAGCAGTTACTTTGTAATATGTTATTACAATTAATTATTACACAAGAGAAAGTATGCCACATATCACATATGTCAAGGTGTAACATTTTATTGTGCCGTCTACTTCAATTTCAGAACACTTAGTGAAGTGAAGACTCCAAATGTCCTTGAGAAAAAAATATATAGAACTAATAGTTTGAGACCAAGTGAAAACGCATTCATACACTTCTGGAGATCGGGCAGGCAGTTTGATCTGAATGAAAGATACTGTAAGAAAACAGCTGAGTATAGAGCTTTCATTCAATACAGTCTTTCTTCACAAAATAAGTGCCCCTTTATGAGTCCGTTCGTCATTCAAACTGGTGGCTTTTTCCTGTTTCTGGAAGCTGGGTCTTTGCTGGTGGGTGTCACTCAGTGCAGCTGCATGGTACGTAGGGTTGCAAAATTCCAGTAACTTTGGCATAATTCCCAGGTTTTAAATAAATCTAATTTGGAAAATTCCCAGGAAAGTCTAGGTAAACGTGGGAATCATGGGAAAGTTACCATATTGTGCAAGCCTGTTGAAAAGGTAAGGGGAGCTACTGTGTGGGCAGAGGGATGCCTCTGGGGTCTGTGACTTGGCCTTCCTGTAGGTTCTTCACCAGCTGTGCCAACCAGCGTTTGGTGGTGGTATCGTCCTTCAGGACTTGGGCAAACGTGGTGTCTTTAAGCTGGTCTGGTAGACACTGACGGAGGGCCTCTCGGGCTCTGGTGTGGGGGCAGAGGTGAGAAAAACAAAGTCATGTTAGTTATGATAGTGAGTAAGCCACTTTCAGCAGTTTTCAGAGTTCCCAAAATCACTTACCCAATATGTTTTTGTTTAGTAATTCCTGAAAAATTGCTTCAAAACACTGAAGGATTGAACACAGACTAAATGAGACAAGCAACAGCAGGTCGAAGAGTTGATTTCAATACCTGGAGTTGTCTGACAGGCGTAGGTAACAGCGGACAACATGTTTCAAAAGACGAGCAGAGGGCTCTTTGGAGAGCTGAAGAACCATTTTGCCCTGAAAAAGACAGTTGTATAAAAAACAATTTAGGGGGCAACCAATGTCTAGAAAAGTATAATATTTTGAATATTGGTTAACCTTGATCTTACAAGTATCATGGCCACATGGGAGAAGCGTTCATACGTTTGGCAAATGTATGCCAGCCCTGTGTCATCAAGGAGTATTTTCTGTAGTATAAAAGTTGCTACCTGTGGAACAAAAAATGAGGGTTGAAATACATGTATCTTTAGAGAGAGAGTGAGAGAGAGGTACAGAGATGCAGAGAGCGAGATGCAGAGAGCGAGATGCAGAGAGCGAGATGCAGAGAGCGAGATGCAGAGAGCGAGAGAGAGATGCAGAGAGCGAGAGAGAGATGCAGAGAGCGAGAGAGAGATGCAGAGAGCGAGAGATATGTACCGTTTTGGAAAGCTCACTGCCAGACTCCATTATGCGAAGGCACAGGGGAATGATTTCTGTTGTCAACAGGAAGTTGATCACTTCCTGCTCATCTGTTTTGACCAAGGCACCTGCCAATCAAACAGGAACAAGTTATAGAGAAACATACATGACACATACTGTATAGTCAAAGTAATTGGATCATTTCATTACTTAGGCAATGACAACAGAGAGTGAGAGGGAGAGAAGAAAATACAGAGGCCTCATAGCAATAGAACCACAAAAATGATAAAGGATATTTACCGATGACTCCTAGGCTGGTGAGTCGGAGGTACTCAAATGGTCGTGTTTTGCTGACAGTGTGTAAGAAGGGGTACAGGAATAGAGGAATGTGTGCTGCCAGAAATGCCGATCTGTGAAAGACAACAGTAAATAAGTTAGACATTTTGCAACATATAGAAGAAAACACAGACTGTTTTTGTTAATTTCACTGCAAAATTCAATCATGATGATAGAAAATCAAGTGACCCACCTTGTCTCTGGATGAGAGGCTACACACTGCAGAAGTGCTAATGCGTTGCATACTCTGTTGGACTGGTGCGCGGTGAGGGTTGGGGGGTTTATTGAGGGGTAGATGTTGACAATTTCCTATTTGTGAAAGAATAAGAAGAGGGTCATCGTCAAGTTTAGAGCCACACTCACAGAGAGGAAAACCATACTACATCCAGCTAGAGACTAGCCAGTGAGTGATATCCACAATCTTACCTGTAGGAGAGCAGCTATAGTTCCACAGGAGTGCCATAGCATTGGAGCCAAATCTGGCACGGACTCCCGTTTTTTACTGAGCTCAAGCAGGGCATTCTCGCGGGTCTCTGGGCTGGACAGCTCGTTGATCCACTGGTATATCTTTTCCCTATCCACTTGGGCCAGAGCCGTGGTTACAGCCTGTTTTACAGGAGAGGTGGACACCGTGAGCTAAACTGACATTGTGTTGGAATTATTCCGTTTACAAAAGGGTTAATAACGTGTTTCTTGCCACCTTAATGAATGAGTTAGCTAGGTAGCTAGTGCTAGCTGGCTACCGAAACGGTAGCTAACGGTCAACAACAATATGTAAATTAACGTTACTTTCATGGATACGGTAACTTTCCCACAAATAGTAGTTAGCTACCATAGCTAGTAGCTGGCTCATTTAAATGTGAATATTATCCAAACAGTTTGCCACATGAGGGGTTCAAAACAGCTCTGTAACAAGTTCAGCATTACAGTTAGCTAGCAACTGTACTGCTGGCCAAATACAGGCCAGGGATTGGCCTTGTGCTAGCAAAAACAAAAGCTACTAGCTATTGTTAACCTAGCTAGCAACGATTTCGTGTACTTACTGCTCCTGTAGCCAGCATTCTATGCAGCGCTTGGATATTTTCGAAAAACGTCTAGTAAAATCTAAAAATTTGTTATGTTGTGAAAACAGAGAACGAAGCTCGCGAGAGCGCAACTGCGTTCCACCTTTGAACTCAGACCTGCCTCGTGTGACACGCCGGGAAAGTGACGTGACTATTTCCGTATTTTTCTGTTTTTGACCACTTCAATATTTTGTATTTTTTTTATTAACAACAAATCAATACATAAAGCACATGAGGGAACACAAGCATTCATAGATGACAAACAATAGACAATCGAGCTAGGGGGTACAATATCACATTACAATTACACAAGGACCTGAAGGGACATGCATATACTTACAATTCTAACAGCTTTTTTGTTAGTAGAGCATTTAACCGTCTTAAAATACAGTTCAATTTCTTTTTGCAGGGTACGAAAATGTGGTTTTCTGTTTGTAAATTTACATTTGTGTATATGAAATTTGTCCAAAAGAATAATGAAATTAATTACATAAAAATGTTTCCGCTTATTTCTATTGTATGTAAAGAATCCAAACAGTACATCTCTCCACAATAGTGTAAAATCTTCATAAATGTGTTCAATTATAAACCTACTTATGTCTTGCCACAGTGCTAAAAAAGATGCAAAACCGTTTCTGGGTGGTCATTACAAAAGGACCAATTTGAGTTGATGTTTTCCTTAAACTTCTTCATATTTATGAATAATTTTAAAGGAAACTTCCTTAATGACCACTTCAATATTATGCACATTGCAGCCGACCGACTGACAGATATACAAATAATTTAGCACCATAAATAACTACTCATTATTATTTGTAGATAATTCAGTCAGTCACCATTTACCTACAATGCAACATGGATTTGATGCTCTCCAACACGGCCAACATCACCAGTTCATGAAAAAACGATATATGCTATATATGTATAATTATATAGGTATTTGTGGATTAATTTACATCTACTGGTGTATTTCATGAAGGCATTCATTTTTGCGAATTTTGAGTTTGGGGTACATAGAAAAACGAGGGTGTTGATCCACATGCTCTCAATTGAGCTATAATATCCCATTACGACATGCCTAAATATGGTAATGAAACAGGCAGGGAGCAGATCTCGAACCTTCGACCTTCTACCCCTTGGTCCGGCGCGCTATCGACTGTGCCGCAAAAGCATGCTCATGTGGCATAGTCGATTTTCGTGCATATAAACCCAATGGTCGTTACAATATAAACCTTAGCTAAAAAAATATTTTTTAAATGTAACATTTATTTATCTAGGCAAGTCAGTTAAGAACAAATCCTTATTTGCAATTACAACCTACACCAGCCAAACTCAGACGACACTGGGGTAATTGTGCGCCCTGCCTTATGGACTCCCAATCACAGCCGGTTGTGATACAGTCTGGATTCAAACCTGGTTGTCTGTAGTGACACCTCTAGCACTGAGATACAGTGTCTTAGACCACTGAGCCACTTGGGAGCCCCAAAATAATAACAATAATGTCAGAGTGGTAATCTTTGATAATATTCAATTTTATTATACTCACATTTGTGATGTGTGTACATAACATGAACACCCTTTTCTGATGATCTGCATCCCACACACAGAACAACTAAAGATTGGGTTGAGCAAAGAGTGAAACTTTTTCATTTTATTTAAACGATTATCTGTTTTTATTCATAGGCATTGAAGTTAATGCCATGTATAGTACCAATGTATGTCAATAGGACCAGGTAGCAGGAGGATTATTCCACTGCACCAATAAGCGCTAAAAGATTTGTCTGTTAGTGCCCAGTTCTATAAATGCATCTCAGTCCATCCAGATCTCCTCTGTAGCATTACTCATTAACCAGCCCAGCCGACTGTGTTTGTTTTGTTTTGGGGGGGTGATGTGATGCAACCATAGATGGGTGTTCATTAATTGATGTTAGTTAATCCTTCAACAATTGGCTAGAACACAGTCCCTTGGTCAGAAAAATTTTCAGAAACACTGGGCTAGATAGCACAGCCTACAGCCTCAGTGGTTGCATCTTCAGTGTATCAAGACCAAAGAAGTCGGCTACATCTTTGTATAAATATAAACTGGTCGATATGTCAATGTGGATCTGTCAATTGGCAGGCCGTCATTGTAAATAAGAATTTGTTCTTAACTGACTTGCCTAGTTAAATAAAGGTTAAATAAAATAAAAAAATAAAAACATCATAAGAATCGGCCTGCTTGATTGCTACTTAGTTGAGTAATGCTTTGATCACCTAGCTCAATGCTGATTGCTGAGGATGTTTGACCATTATAGACTGTTCAACCCTTTGGGACAAATGTCACAGAGGCTATAACAGAGCCACTACTGCCATAGCTAATAATAACCAACATGAAGCTCTTTGATTCAGATTTAAGAAATCCTATTGGTGATAGTGCATATTATGTGTACTACTTAGGAAACGGTGTTACTGGTACCAAAATGTTCAGAAACTCTGCGTACCATAAACACAAGACATGAATACACAATGAATGCTATATGATAATGCAGCAGTGGGTCTAGATCTGTGCACTACTTCACATTTCACTCATAATTATTGGAATTCTCATTCTCATCTCTGATCCTGAGATATCATCCAATAGGACTTAGCCAAGTGTTTACTATGGCTGTGGTGAGAAAGCAGAGGTAACAGCTAGAGTGGAGAGTTCACCAGCTATCTGTCTGTCAGCCTGGATACCTCCTTTGATCATACTAGATTCATTCCTTCGCCATTTGCATCCGGTGCTCCAGTATTTAAGTCTAACCTACGGGGAATCAGGGATTAGTGTCTGCGAATGTTTCATGTGAGGCTGGCACCATCCGCGCCAGGTCCTGGTAAATATTAGACTAGAGCAGCCTGGGAATCAATGCCAGCTGACCTGGATAAGAGGACAGTGGAGCAAGTTAATGATTCAACCAGTGTTACAGAGGGACAGACTGCTTAAATGTCCCGTTTTGGGGGATGAAGAGACCGACTGGATGGGTTGGTGTGTGCTCGTGGAGCAGAGAGAAAGGGGGAATAAACTTCTGCCTTAAATTGGTCCGAGTCCTTGTCTCGGACGACCCAACTCTGTGACTATTACGCATCATGGCTAAGCTGGTGGAGTGTGTGCCCAACTTCTCAGAGGGCCGGAACAAAAAGGTGAGTGGGCTTGGGAGATACAGAAAGTGGGTTACCTGTTGGCACAGCAGAAGGAAGCTGTTAGTAATAGTCTGTGGTGTGATTAACACAACACACATGATAGCTTTATATTGGTCACGTAAGAAGACTTTCTGTCGGAAACATCGATCTTGATTACCAATGACATTTTTTATTTGACATTTTTCTATATTTTACGAGATCAGTGTGTCTGGAATCAAGGGAGGCTCAAGGAGACTGTGAATACCTAAGCAAACAAACACTTTTACAGTCTAATCTCAATCCTGAATATGATCTCGAGATACCAACAAAATGTTTTCTGAATAACTGTATGTGGACGGAAACAAGTTAAAAGAGTCAATGTGACTTGCTCCCATTCCAGGTGATTGATGCCATAGCAGAGGCCATCTCCAGCACGGAGGGATGCAGTCTGCTTGACGTGGACCCTGGATCCTCCACCAACCGTACAGTCTACACCTTTGTAGGCTCACCACAGGCTGTGGTGGAGGGTGCACTGAACGCTGCACGCACTGCCTTCCCACTCATTGATATGACCAAACACTCAGGTAGGAGATATATATATATATATATCTAGAGAGAGAGAGAGAGAGAGAGAGAGAGAGATAAAAAGAGAGACTCTCACATGATTTAGTCAAACAGTTATGTTCAAAGATCCCACACGACTCCTCTCCAGCTTTTATTTGACCTTTATTTAAATAAGCAAGTCAATTAAGAACACATTCTTATTTTCAATGACATCCTAGGAACAGTGGGTTACCTGCCTTGCTCAGGGGCAGAAAGACATATTTTTACCTTTTCAGCTCAGGGATTCGATCTTGCAACCTTGCGGTTACAAGTCCAACGCTCTAACCACTAGGCTACCTGCTGACCCACCTCACTTTTAAGTTAAAAATAAAGGGTGGCTAAGTACTGTTCATACGTTTTTTAGTGTGTTTATTGGAATAATATGTACGTTTGTTGTAGGGGAGCATCCACGGATGGGCGCCATGGACGTGTGTCCCTTCATCCCTGTCCAGAATGTCACTATGGAGGACTGTGTCAACTGTGCCAACATATTTGCCCAGCACTTAACAGATGTGCTGCATGTACCTGGTAGGTTTTCCTCTCTGACCTATTGACCTATAGTTAACATATTGGCCATTTACTTTGCTGTGGACAAAGCCATAGGGTCAGTTTCATTGCAGTGCACCTTGACTCTGTGTATTCTTTCTCATATGGTAATCATCCCTGGCTTACAATTGGCTCATTCATCCCCCTCCTCTCCCGTAACTATTCCCCAGGTCGCTGCTGTAAATGAGAATGTGTTCTCAGTCAACTTATCTGATAAAATAATGGTATTGTGCTCAGAAAGCCACATAAAGGTGAATAAGACACATTGTCGTTTCTCCACAGTGTATCTTTATGGAGAAGCAGCGAGGAAGGAGAACAGGAGATCTCTTCCCTCTGTCCGGGCAGGGGAGTATGAGGCCTTGTCTGAGAAAGTGAGTTTGACCTAACTTCATTGTGTTCGTACCCTATGGGCAACATTTCCCTCGTTGTAAAAGAGCATAGATCTGTGAAAAACAAGCTAAAAATGAAAAGCGGTACTTTACTTTAGACGTTTTTTTTTGTGAGAAGAACCATTTTCTGGATCCGCCCTTGTCTCACTAACACTGCTCTAGTTCAACTCCCAGGCTAATTGTTGGCATCGGCTGATGCAGAAGAAATAGACAAATCCAATGTAAAAAAAACAAAGAACTAAATTATACCAATGTGTCTATTGTCCTCAGTTGAAGAGGACAGAGTGGGCTCCTGACTATGGCCCTGCCACCTTCGTGCCCTCCTGGGGAGCTACAGTAGCAGGCGCTCGCAAATTCCTGGTTGCCTACAACATAAACCTACTCAGCACCAAGGAACAAGCCCATCGGATTGCACTAGATATCCGGGAACAGGGCAGAAGCAAAGACCAGGTAGGGTAGGCTCGCTACTGTACATCTTGATCGCCCAATGTCAGAGATGAACGACACACAGCTACTTTGGCTTCGGGAAGAGATTCCACAAATGTTTCTGAGACATCATTGTTTTCCTCATCTTTATAACTGATGCTGAACTAATAAAGGCCTATTTTTGAGTCATATGCCTTCTCTGCTTCCAAAGAGAGCAACATGATTGATTTGTATTGTAGCCGGGTCTGCTGAAGAAGGTGCAGGGAATGGGCTGGTACCTGGAAGAGGCGAACATAGCCCAGGTGTCCACCAACATCCTGGACTTTGAGCTGACGCCCGTCCACACTGTTTACGAAGAGATCTGCAGCGCTGCCAAGGTACAACAACACAACAACAACCACAGCTGAAAACAGTACAGCATTATTGTACAAAACCCTCTCACTGATCTGGTGGTTTGAACCAGTGACATAAGGACAACTAATAATGTCAAAACGTTCAGCCAGTTTGACACCTCTCCTTCCTTCCTTCTTCCCCCCAGGACCTGAACCTGCCAGTGGTGGGCTCTCAGATTGTAGGCATCATGCCTCTGAGAGCCGTGCTGGACTGTGCCGACTTCTACATCCAGAGAGACAGGCTCTTCATTGTGGAGGAGGAGCACAAAGTCCGTCTGGTCATCAGTAAACTTGGGCTCGATTCACTTGGGCCTTTCGACCCCAAAGAGAGAATCATAGAGTGAGTACCAATGAGTGCACTATTTCCATGGTCTAAGGGACTTTTTCCCCATTCTAGTCATTCAAATCTATTTCTATGGTTGTGACTAGGTACATGGTGGAGAGGACTGAGGAGGACAAGCGTCTGGTGTCTCTGTCTCTGCAGCAGTTTGTACGCAGCGTGGGGGCCAGAACCGCTGCTCCAGGAGGAGGGTCAGTCTCTGCTGCCGTCGCTGCAATGGTACAAACAACTTTAATATCATGTAGATGACTATATTCCCCTTATGACCTTGCCCAGCACATAGGAATAAACCAATATAAAGTATGTACAATACAAGGAGTCAAAGGTGTGTGTGTGTGTGTGTGTGTGTGTGCGTGTTTCAGGGGGCTGCTCTGGGAGCCATGGTGGGTCAGATGACCTATGGGAAGAGGCAGTTTGACAGCCTGGACAGCATCATGCGGAGACTCATCCCTCCCTTTCATCAGGCCATGAATGAACTGCTGGTCATGGTGGACGCAGACTCCAAGGCATTCAGTCGCTACATGGTGAGAGGAAAACATATCATGGAAACCTTCAGTCTGGGTTAACCGGGCTAGTGAAAGCAGGAACTATACAGGAAAAAGAGACTGAAATCCTAACTGAATATTTTTCACTATTGTTTCACTTTATTCTGTTTCAGAGCATATTCAGATTGGATTCCAAGCTGAGAAAAAAAAAACTTAGCTAAACCTATGCCTTGAAAAAAAAGAAGTTTTGTCACGTACACCGGATAGGTGTTATTTTACAGGGTCAGCCATAGTAGTACGGAGCCCCTGGAACAAATTAGGTTTAAGTGACCTTGCTCAAGGGCACAGACAGATTTTTCACCTTGTCTGCTCGGGCATTCGAACCAGCGACCTTTCGGATACTGCTCCAATGAGCTAACCGCTGGGCTACCTGCCGCTCGATGCGACCCTACCTGACGCGACCCTGCCCTGCCTTTTAGTGAAGCAGAGAGTCGTACAAAATATGATGAATATTTCAGATGATAAAAGTTCAGGTGAAGAGCGAGTGATAAAAACTATGTTTTTGTTCCTTGTAAATGCTTACTTTGAAGGTTAGACCCAAAGTAAGATCTTGATGTTTGCTGTCTTGTGGCTTTGCTATGAAAATGTAGTGGAATGTCATCTTTTACTCCTGTTTTATAAGGTTGAACTTTCTCGTTTTCAGGCTGCATTGAAGATGCCAAGAAACACATCAGATGAAGTCAAAAGGTGATTGCCATGCTACCAACATGTGGCAGTTCTGTCACATCCAAGATGTCAGAGAAGCATGTCATTAAAGTAGATGTGTAATTAAGCACACACACACACACCTTTAAACAGCACAGCATGTTGGAACTGTTTCAAACCATTTTTACTTCAGATTGACATCTATGGAAACTCATTACTGTACATTCTCCTGTATCCCACCCTCACCTCATTTTACCTGGCAAGCAACCTGGCCTATCCCTGTAAACATGTAAAGCAGGCTTTCCCAAAGAAGACTGGTCAACTGTAGTTCATTTACTGTCAGCTCACCTTATCTAATAGTATGTAAGGTGTAGTCTTGTAGTCATGGTGTCGTCTTGTCATGCTCCAAATCTATCTAATTTCTCTACTCTTCCTCTTTCCTATACCTTATCCCCACCCATAATCCTGCTTCTACCCCAACCCTGGTCTTGCTTTTGACCTGCCTCTTCCCCTATCCCTACCTAATCCTGCCTTACCATTACCCCTATCCCTGTTCCTGCCCCAGGAGGGAAGATGCCATGCAGGAGGGTCTGAAGCAAGCCGTGGCGGTCCCACTGTCTCTGGCTGAACGAGTCAACCTGCTGTGGCCTTGTCTAAAGGAAATGGTGCTCTACGGAAACGTGGCCTGCAAGTCTGACCTCCAGGTATCGTGACTGAAACCGTGAACAGAGTCCCTGTCTTGTCTATGGACTTTGCATTGCAGCTTTGCAAGCACACCTGAGTGGCTTCTGTGCAGTTGTTTATTTGCTTGAGGGCAGACACCGACATGCTTTAATGATATAACTGTGGAACATTCTGATTCCTGCCAACTGCTTATCTACACATACAGTGCCTTGCAAAAGTATTCGGCCCCCTTGAACTTTGCGACCTTTTGCCACATTTCAGGCTTCAAACATAAAGATATAAAACTGTATTTTTTTGTGAAGAATCAACAACAAGTGGGACACAATCATGAAGTGGAACGACATTTATTGGATATTTCAAACTTTTTTAACAAATCAAAAACTGCGTGCAAAATTATTCAGCCCCCTTAAGTTAATACTTTGTAGCGCCACCTTTTGCTGCGATTACAGCTGTAAGTCGCTTGGGGTATGTCTCTATCAGTTTTGCACATCGAGAGACTGACATTTTTTCCCATTCCTCCTTGCAAAACAGCTCGAGCTCAGTGAGGTTGGATGGAGAGCATTTGTGAACAGCAGTTTTCAGTTCTTTCCACAGATTCTCGATTGGATTCAGGTCTGGACTTTGACTTGGCCATTCTAACACCTGGATATGTTTATTTTTGAACCATTCCATTGTAGATTTTGCTTTATGTTTTTTGGATCATTGTCTTGTTGGAAGACAAATCTCTGTCCCAGTCTCAGGTCTTTTGCAGACTCAATCAAACCATGATGCTGCCACCACCATGTTTGACAGTGGGGATGAGGTGTTCAGGGTGATGAGCTGTGTTGCTTTTACACCAAACATAACATTTTGCATTGTTGCCAAAAAGTTCCATTTTGGTTTCTTCTGACCAGAGCACCTTCTTCCACATGTTTGGTGTGTCTCCCAGGTGGCTTGTGGCAGACTTTAAATGACACTTTATGGATATCTTTAAGAAATGGCTTTCTTCTTGCCACTCTTCCATAAAGGCCAGATTTGTGCAATATACGACTGATTGTTGTCCTATGGACAGAGTCTCCCACCTCAGCTGTAGATCTCTGCAGTTCATCCAGAGTGATCATGGGCCTCTTGGCTGCATCTCTGATCAGTCTTCTCCTTGTATGAGCTGAAAGTTTAGAGGGACGGCCAGGTCTTGGTAGATTTGCAGTGGTCTGATACTCCTTCCATTTCAATATTATCGCTTGCACAGTGCTCCTTGGGATGTTTAAAGCTTGGGAAATCTTTTTGTATCCAAATCCGGCTTTAAACTTCTTCACAACAGTATCTCGGACCTGCCTGGTGTGTTCCTTGTTCTTCATGATGCTCTCTGCGCTTTTAACGGACCTCTGAGACTATCACAGTGCAGGTGCATTTATACGGAGACTTGATTACACACAGGTGGATTGTATTTATCATCATTAGTCATTTAGGTCAACATTGGATCATTCAGAGATCCTCACTGAACTTCTGGAGCGAGTTTGCTGCACTGAAAGTAAAGGGGCACTGTACCATCTTACTGGCATACAGTAAAACAGCATCTCAAAACACCAGGACACCCATAAGTGTCTCTATTTAGTCTTGTTGCAAAACATTTTCCTGACAGATGCCCCAGAGCTATGACATGCATTGTACTGTAGACAGCCTACAAAACATCTTCCTTATATGGTTATTATTTGTGGTGTTGCAGGTAGCAGCTAAAGCCCTGGAAACAGCAGTGTTTGGAGCCTACTACAACGTTGCGATTAACCTCAAGGATATCGCAGATGAGTCCTTCAAAGTGGCTGTAAGTTACAATGTAGCCTATAGGTCTTTCTCGCTCCAAAATGATGTAGCCTAGGTTACAACGTAGGTAATCTATCAATACTGGAAAATGAATCAAAACAACAAAAGGCTCGATTTTGGTGAGAGCCAGTGGATTATTACATTGTTATACAGTTATTTCATAGTTACACTTATACACTCATGTTTTGTGTTTTGCAGACTCAACAGAGAGCGTCAGCTCTGCTTACTGAGGCCAGGGAGAGTGCTAATGCAGTCCTGGATGCTGCAGAGAGAAAAAATTGAAGAAGTTACCACATTACTAAAGCACCACCCACTGCCTGCCTAAGCCTCAAACCAGGCTTTCAAAAACATCAATTCTCATAACACTTTACAAAATAAACTGGGTTCACTCAAATAAATGCTTGATCAACTACTCCTCAATCGTACTCCTTTGCTTTGTTAGGAATTCAAGAAACACTTGCGTAATGTACTGTATAGCAGCAGCCTACACCAAGCCAAGATATCACAGTCAAAGTGTTCTAAATCACATTAAATACAATAGTACCACAATGTTTCTTCTTCTCTCTTCCATGTGAAGCTATGATGATAGAGTAGTATCATTTGCTTCTGAATGACAAAGTGATGCAAGGTGTGTCTCGGGACATGAACCCCGCCCATACCTCAGCTCCACCTGTGTAGTACAACAGGCAGGACGACATGACGGGAATTAAAGGGTGTAGTTTATCCAGTTCCTTTAAGTAAGAGAACATCCTTCACACAAGACAACGGACAAAATCGAGAGCTGCTTATACATACCAGTTACAGGCGTGTACACTCTTCATTTAATCTGGGTTCTATGTTAAAAATATGCATGATTTATTTTATCCTTCTGGCACATATTCAGTATTTGCACATCTCAAATGAGTATTCATTATTCTTTTGATTACATGTAATGTATTGGAATACCTTTAGACTTTGAACAAGGAACTTTGGGCAGGTCAATCTGTTTTATAGCCTTATATTAATATGATAAAACAGTGATTAAAAAAACGTAATCCTTTGTTGCAATTTTCTTATCAAAGTAACATATTTAATCGCCGGAAATGTTTGACAGCAGCTCAGGTAAAATACCCTCAATGTTTTGTCTGCTCGACATATAACATTTTATGAACATATTTTACCTAGCCGTGTTTTAATGATCATTTTCTTTTTGACTGCTTGTCTCATCTAGGGGGTCGTCACCCCTCAGGGTATGACTTAGATCAGCAGAAACAGCCTCATGGTGGCCCAGGGGGACCGGGGGGGCTGTCCTCCTGGGGATAAGGACCACCACTCTGGGGGGGACGAGACCATGGTCCTCCAGAGGGTTGCTACCCCTCCAGACCGCAGAGATGACCATGGAGGCAGACACAGCCCTGGTGGCAGACACAGCCCTGGTGGCAGACACAGCCCTGGTGGCACAGGTGATGGCCACCATGGTTTCCATGGTGATCACCACGGTTGCCATGGAGATCGTGGCGTTAAACACGGTAGCCCTGGTCGTAGAGACCATGACGGTCATGGTAGTGGTATGGAAAAGTGATAGCGATAGTGGTCATGGGCACGGTTGTTGAGGCCATGGGCGTCGCCACAAGAGGCACCGAAGAGTAATATGGTAAAACACTTTAAGTGAAATTCAGCCATGATTTTCTGAATTACCTTGACCCAATAACACTATACATCATCCATGTACCCATTGTATCAACTTGCTTTCAATTGTATTTGAATAATCTTCAAAACTAATAAGCCATTGAAGCAAACTGTTTGGAAAATTGAATTTTCCTTTGAAGATTTACAAAAATTGGGGTAACAACACAAGGAACTTTATCTTATGGTTAAAATATTGTGAGCTACCCTTATTTACTCAGTAGCCATGGAGCTAACACTGACATAACCCACGGTCCAAAATAACACGATGCAATCACCATCATGCTAAAAAATATGAAGAGTGGTACTCAGTGATGTGTTGTGTTGGATTTGCCCCAAACATAACACTTTGTATTCAGGCCATAAAGTTAATTCAATTTATTTGCCATATTTTATGCATGTTTTAGAATATTTTTTATTCTGTATGGGCTTCCTTCTTTTGACTGTCGTTTAGATTAGTATAGTGGAGTAACTACAATGTTGTTGATCCATCCTCAGTTCTCCTATGACAGCCATTAAACTCTGTTTTAAAATCACCATTGGCCTCATGATGAAATCCCTAAGCGGTTTCCTTCCTCTCCGGCAACTAAGTTAGGAAGGACATCTGTATCTTTGTAGTGACTGGGTGTATTGATACGCTATCCAAAGTGTAATTAATAACTGCACCATGCTCAAAGGGATATTCAATGTCATTGTTTTTTTAACCCATCTACCAATAGGTTGCCCTTCTTTGCGAGGTATTGGTAAACCTCCCTGGTCTTTGTGATTGAATCTGTGTTTGATATTCACTACTAGACTGAAGGACCTTACAGATAATTGTATGTGTGGGGTACAGACATGAGGTAGTCATTCAAAATTAATGTTTAACACTATTATTGCACACAGATTGAGTCCATGCAAGTTATTATGCGACTTGTTATGCACAGATTTACTCCGGAGCTTATTTAGGCGTGCCAAAACAAAGTGGTTGAATGCTTATTGACTCAAGACACTTCAGCTTTTCATTTGTACACATTTCTAAAAACATAATTCCACTTTGACATTATGGAGTATTGCGTGTAAGCCAGTGACACAAATTCTCAATTGAATCAATTTTATATTCAGGCTGTAACGCATGTGGGAAAACTAAACTATAGTTAAGTGCTTTATGTTTTTACACATTATCGCCAAATTATTGTTTCCACTTCAGTAAAGTGAGTGTACTATAGAATGTATATTTCTACTGTAATTGTATATCTTTCAAATTGACTCTATACAACAACAAAAAAGCCGACAGTGCATTTGGAAGGTATTCAGACCCCTTGACTTTTTCCCCACATTTTGTTACGTTAGTTTTATTCTAAAACTGATTTCCATTCAAAAGCTGTGTTCATGCTGGCCTGGCTGACACACAACAGGATTCCTGCTGAGACGACGCCACCCATTATGGATGAATCCTGTATTAATCCACTGGCATCAAAGCAGGTTTTAGCACTTCAGATATCACCTATTCACAGCATTTTGAACGAGGTTTCTGGACAGGGTCGTGCTTTAGGGGAAGGGGCACTTGGTACCTCAGAGAATGTGTGACTTCTGTTTGATCCATTGATGATCTAGCCATGTTTCTTTGAGTTTTACTCTTTCAAGCATCCCTTTTGTTCTGACCCATTCAACATTCAGATAAGCCGGTTCTTGCAAATGCTGTCGAAATCCGTATCTGAGATCAACAGCACAATATGGCACTACTGAATAAGGAGCATTCTACACTAATAACATCCGTGTTTGTATCCCTGTAACAGAAGTGTCAATATCCTTTAAGAGTGGCTCCTCGGTGACCCTTACCTTCCAGATGCCTTTCCCAGTCATGCACAACAGAGACAGAGTTAGCCAGTCATCTAGCAGTCAGCCAATCCATAGCCAGTCGTCTACCCGTCAGCCAATCCATAACCAGTCGTCTAGCCGTCAGCCAATCCATAGCCAGTCCTCAGCCACAACGACGAGTCCAGAGAAAACGTTGCCTTCAGCTATCTGACGACTCACACCCCTGCCATGTTACTCTGTGTCAGCACTTCCCATCAACAGTACCTGGCTAACAACGGTAGCTATCTTTTTGCTATCTCCATCCATGATTCTCTCCATCTTCATCTCTTAACAACATTGTACGATTAGAAGCTTTTTCAGACTTTCTTAACTTTTGTAGGGAGTCTGCAGATCTGGTACCGTCTGAACAGAGAGAAGAGAGCAGAGATATTTCCGCCCAAAGTCTCCAGCCTAGCCGATGGGCAGCTCCACCGTGTCCATGTACACCGGGAAGGCAAAGACCTTTATGTCCAGGTCGGTGATCTCTATCGGTGTAACGGCATTCAGAGGAAGAAGGTGAGGACCAAGATGCAGCGTGGTACATGTTCATATGTATTACATAGAACTGAACACTAAATACAAAATAACCGAAACAGTTCTGAAAGGCGATACAAACACTAAACAGAAAACTACCCACAAAACTCAGGTGGGAAAGGCTACCTAAGTATGAGAACCAATCAGAGAACGATAGACAGCTGCCTCTGATTGGGAACCACACCCGGCCAAACAAGAAAAACATAGAAAACGAACATAGAATGCCCACCCAAGTCACACCCTGGCCTAACCAAAATAGAGAATAAAAGCCTCTCTATGGCCAGGGCGTGACAATCGGAATCTATTTCAACATAGCAAAGCATTATGTTTACAGCATAGACAGTCAGCCCACCTTGATGGCATGTTGAACTGTATTTGGAAATGTTTGCTTTTTTCTTAAACCAGATTGACAAAGACATCGACCAAAAATACAACCTTTCTTCTGACATGAAGATGAACACACTACGATCTCTGACTTTAGGTAAAGTCACAGGTACATCAGCAGGACCTGCTGGTTTGGATGAGGAAGTGCTTAGGGCAGGATCCAAGGGTTTCATTGGCTGCCTGTCGTCTGTCCAGTTCAATCATTTGACACCGCTGAAGACAGCCATTCTGAGTCGTGGAAGCTCATTGGTCCATGTTCTTGGCAATCTAGTTGAATCGAACTGTGGCGCCTTAGCTGATAGTACAACTTCACAATCAGCATCTGGTGTTTAATAGCATTGATGTGAATCATGTTCGGCTTCACAATATGGATTTTATTTATGTAATTTTATTAGCATACAGTGCATTCGGAAAGTATTGAGTTTTTCCACATTTTGTTACATTACAGCCTTATTCGAAGATGGATTAAATAGTCCCCCCCAATCTACACACAATACCCCATAATGACAAGGTGAAAACAGGTTTTTAGAAATGGTTGAACATTTATAATAAAAAAATACATTTACATAAGTATTCAGACCCTTTGCTATGAAACTCGAAATTGAGCTCCGGTTTCCATTGATCATACTTCAGACGTTGCTACAACTTGATTGGAGTCCATCTGTGGTAAATTAAATTGATTGTACATGATTTGGAAAGGCACACACCTGTCTATATAAGGTCCCACGGTTGACAGTGAATGTCAGAGCAAAAATCAAGCCATGAGGTCGAAGGAATTGTCCGTAAAGCTCAGAGACAGGATTGTGTCGAGGCATAGATCTGGGGAAGGGTACCAAAACATTTCTGCATTATTGGACTCCATCACCTGCCTGATTACCTTCCCTATATATGTCACTCCCTTTGGATCCTTCCCCAGGGGTTATTGTTTCTGTTACAGATTCATGTCTGTGCGTTGTTCGTGTTTCTTGTTCTGTATTATGTTTTGTTTATTAATTTAATTATTCACTCCCTGAACCTGCTTCCCGACTCCCAGCGCACACATTAGACGGAAGCCACTTCTCAGTACAAGGCACATTACAGCCCGCTTGGAATTTGCCAAAAGGCACCTAAAGGACTCTCAGATTATGAGGATCAAGATTCTCTGGTCTGATGAAACCAAGATTGAACTCTTTGGCCTGAATGCCAAGTGTCACATCTGGAGGAAACCTGGCACCATTCCTACGGTGAAGCATGGTGGTGGCAGCATCATGCTGTGGTGATGTTTTTCAGCGGCGGGGACTGTGAGACTAGTCAGGATCGAGGGAAAGATTAATGGAGCAAAGTATAGAGATCCTTGATGAAAACCTGCTCCAGAGCGCTCAGGACCTCAGACTGGGGCAATGAAAAAGATGTGAGGTCCAGGCTCTGTCGTGATGGGGAGGTCGGCCTAGCATTGTCCGGGTTAGGGTGGGTTTGGCCGGTAGGGATATCCTTGTCTCATCGCGCACCAGCGACTTCTGTGGCGGGCCGGGCGCAGTGCACGCTAACCAAGGTTGCCAGGTGCACGGTGTTTCCACCGACACATTGGTGCGGCATAGTTTGTCTTCACTATTATGCTACAATGTAGAAAATAGTCAAAAATAAAGAAAAACCCTGGAATGAGTAGGTATGTCCAAACTTTTTACTGGTACTGTATTTATTTCAATGATCAAACAATAAAGATATAATTTTAAAGATGGATGAGATCTCCCTTTATTCCTTTTTTGGAGTCATTTAGTAGACGCTCTTATCCAGAGTGACTTACAGTAGTGAGTGCATACATTTTCACACTTTTAATTGGTCCCCCATGACAATCGATCCCACATGACAATCGATCCCACAACCCCGGCGTCGCAAGTTAACCACACGGGACTGTATGCTGTTGAATATTGGCATGGAAAGACATAGGAGTCCCTATTCATTCATTATACAAATGTTACAGTAGTTAGCTAAGTGCTTTATGTTCATGCACATTATCACCAAATTATTCATTGTGTAATATATATATATATATATATATATATAATAATTTATAAGTGTAATGTATATTTCTAAAACTGACTCAGTACAAACAAAAAGTGTATTTGTTCTGGAACGTGACTACTGAAGTTCAAGGAGGGTAAAGGATGGAAATGAAATAGGCTTCCGTATAAAACTAAAAGATCAGGTCCCACATGTCTGTTGGCTCAGTTGCAGTCCAAGTCAGGTGTGTTCTCAAACATCTACAGAGGGATGGATAAAATGTCAACAAGAGCAAAGTGTCTTTATGGATGCAAAACTACCATTGGTCAGAGGGACAAAATAAATGGCACCATGATGACATTGAATTTGCAATACACACATTCATTCCAATCTCAAGGGATTGAAGCATTTTTAGAGGATGTTTGCATACTGGTTAGGAAATGTAGCAGACTACAGACAATCATGCATACATGAGCCTCATGCTGAAAACACAAAACAAATTGTACCGCAGGTTACTACAGTAGGTACCGGTGATTATTTGGCACTATTGAAACATCGCCCACAGCCTGTTATTACTAGCAAAGACATGCTTATTCGGAGAAACCGGTACCATTCACAATACCTGAAAGTCTTCAGCTAAAAACTCTCCGAGATCAGACGTCTGAGGCAAGTAGTGTGATAAAGAACAACAATGGACAAGAAATTCAAGGGACATATTTGCAAATGAATGCATTGTTCAATTCTTAGTGTTTGGCATCAGACTGCAATTGAATTGAATTGAATAAACACCAGAGGGGAAGTTTTACTCACCACAGCATCAATTTCCTTAGGACCAGTCCAACACTGGAACACTGGTGCAACGCTCCTCTTCAGCTCTCCAAACACGTCTGGCGACATGGGCATCATGTTGTCTTGCAGTCTAGATGGGTGACTAGAATACATTGTGAAAATAACAGTTAAATCAGATTATAAAATCATACTCAAACCAGACTATTGCAAATACAAATAAAGAATTTTATAGCATCTTTACCTTTCAACGAAATGAATATTGAGTATTATGAAGGATACTCGAGACTTACACTTCTGACACTGATATGAGTTCTGTCCTCATGTACCCTGTGCTGCTGGAGCTCTCCACATCCATGGGCTCTGATGCTGAAAAAAAAAAAATGGTGGACCAGTGATATAAAGACCACTTGTCCCAGATCTGTCTGTGATCTATAGCCAATTTCTATGGTCATTCAATGCTATATAGAGAAAATAGATTGATAGAGAGGTTGGTCATAAAACACAACCCCGATGGTCTACCAAACAGACATCCGGGTCCTTACAGGGGCTTTGTGTAAATCAAAAGTAACACTATTGCTACCAAGTTGAATGATTGAGGAGCAAACTGAAGAGAGAAGAATTTTCAGCCACTTTGTGGGACAATGGAAGTAGATTTCAGTCATGCTTCTTTATTCTGGGACCACCCACACGTAAAATGTATACACGTATGACTAAGTCGCTTTGGATAAAAAGAAGTGTCTGCTAAATGGCATATATTATTTATTATAATATTCACAGAGGATTGAAAAACAAAGTGGTCACTGGCTGCTTACCCTCTGAGGCCCTAGCGTAGTACTTTCCGAAGAACTTGTCTTTGGGGATGTCTGGGTAGAGGAAGCGGAGTGGGTTCTCTGGGATGTTCTCAGCTGCCATCACCTTGTAGGTGCGGATGATGTCAGGCAGAGAGACGGCAGACAGTTCCTTCTTGGTGTAGGGCTCCACTGCATGGAATACAGGCTTATCTGTGAAAACACACACATCAAAATATATCAACCTTTTAATTGTAATTGGCTACAGGGCCGCTGTGTGTGTGTGTGTTTTCACAGACTCACCGTATAGGTCGTGTTCCACCCAAGTGAATGTGATGGCTCCGTCTCTGCTACTCTCACTGAAGCGCAGCAGGAACGTGCCTGGACACTTCCCAGTCAGGAGGGCCTTCTCCCTCTCCTTACTCACAAAGCCCAGGATGCAACTGTGTGGGTGAGAAAAAGAAAATAAACATTTCTTAACCTCTACGTTTATTTGACAGGGGAAATTGACATTGTCCAAAAATTCTGTAAATGTACAGTGCATTTGGAAAGTATTCAGACCCCTTGACTTTTTCCACATTTTGTTATGTTAAAGCTTCATTCTAAAAGCGAATCAATTGTTTTTTTTTACTCATTAATCTACCCCATAATGACAAAGCAGAAACAGGTTTTTAGAAATGATTACAAATAAAAAACAGAAATATCACATTTCACATCACATTGAAGCTCCTTTGGAAGCGATTACAGCCTCAAGTTGTCTTGTGTATGATGCTACAAGCATGGCACACCTGTATTTGGTGAGTTTCTCCAATTCTTCTCGGCAGATCCTCTCAAGCTCTGTCAGGTTGGATGGGGAGAGTCACTGCACAGCTATTTACAGGTCTCTGGTCTCTTCAGAGATGTTCGATTGGGTTCAAGTCTGGTTCAGGTCCTGAGCACTCTGGAGCAGGTTTTCAAGAATCTCTCTGTACTTTGCTCTGTTCAACTTTCCCTCGATCCTGACTAGTCTCCCAGTCCCTGCTGCTGAAAATCACACTCACAGCATGATGCTGCCACCGCCATTCTTCAACGGTGCCAGGTTTCCTCCAGACGTGACGCTTGGCATTCAGGTCAAAGTGTTCAATCTTGGTTTTATCGAATCAAATTTCATTTGTCACATGCACTGAATACAACAGGTGTACCTTACAGATAAATGCTTACTTACAAACTCTTAACCAATAAAGCAGTTTTTTGTTAAAATACACCCCAAAAATGAAAGAAATAAAAGTAACAAATAATTAAAGAGCAGCAGTAAAATAACAATAGTGAGGCTCTATACAGGTGGTACCGGTAGAGAGTCAATGTGTTAGTCTGGTTAGTCAAGGTAATATGTACATGTAGATACGAGTTAAAGTGACTATGCATAGATAGTAACAGAGTAGCACCAGTGTAGAAGGGGGGGAAATGCAAATAGTCTGGGTAGCCATTTGATTAGATGTTCAGGAGTTTTATGTTTTTGGGGTAGAAGCTGTTTAGAAGCCTTTTGGACCTAGACTTCACGCTCCAGTTCCGCTTGCCGTGCATTAGTAGAGAGAACAGTCTATGACTAGGGTGACTGGTAGTCTGACAATTTGTAGGGCCTTCCTCTGACACCGCCTGGTATAGAGATTCCTGGATGGCAGGAAGCTTGGCCCCGGTGATGTACTGGGCCGTACGCACTACCCACTGTAGTAGCCGAGCAGTTGCCATACCAGGCAATGATGCAACCCGTCAGGATGCTCTTGATGGTGCAGCTGTAGAACCTTGAGGATCTGAGAACCCATGCCAAATATTTTCAGTCTCCTGAAGGGGAATATGTTTTGTTGTGCCCTTTGTCTTGATCATGTTGAGGGAGAGGTTGTTGTCCTTGCCCCACGCAGTTAGGTGTCTGACCTCCTCCCTATAGGCTGTCTCATCGTTGTCGGTGATCAGGCCTACCACTGTTGTGTCATCGGCAAACTTAATGATGGTGTTGGAGTCGTGCCTGGCCATGAAGTCATGAGTAAACAGGGAGTACAGGAGGGGACTGAGCACGCACCCCTAAAGGCCCCCATGTTGAGGATCAGCGTGGCGGATGTGTTGTTACCTACCTTTACCACCTGGGGGCGGTCCGTCAGGAAGTCCAGGATCCAGTTGCAGAGGGAGTTGTATAGTCCCAGGGTCCTTAGCTTAGCGATGAGCTTTGAGGGCACTATGGTGTTGAACGCTGAGCTGTAGTCAATGAATAGCATTCTCACATAGGTGTTCCTTTCGTCCAGGTGTGAAAGGGCAGAGTGCAGTGCAATAGAGATTGCATAATCTGTGGATCTGTTAGGGTGGTAGGCAAATTGGAGTGGGTCTAGGATTTCTTGGATAATGGTGTTGATGTTAGCCATGACCAGCCTTTCAAAGCACTTCATGGCTACAGACGTGAGTGCTACGGGGCGGAAGACATTTAGACAGGTTACCTTGGTGTTCTTGGGCACAGGGACTATGATGGTCCCACATCGGCTGCAGAGAGGGTGATCACACAGTTGTTCGGAACAGCTGACGCTCTCATGCATGTTTCAGTGTTACTTGCCTCGAAGCAAGTATATAAGTTATTTAGCTCGTCTGGTAGGCTCGTGACACTGGGCAGCTCTCGGCTGAGCTTCCCTTTGTAGTCTATAATAGTTTGCAAGCCCTGCCACATCCGACGAGCATCTGAGCCGGTGTAGTACGACGTTAGTTCTCTATTGACACTTCGCCTGTTTGATGGTTCGTTGGAGGGCATAGCGGGATATCTTATAAGTTTCTGGGTTAGAGTCCCGCTCCTTGAAAGTGGCAGCTCTACCGTTTAGCTCAGTACGGATGTTGCCTGTAATCCATGACTTCTGGTTGGGGTATGTACGTACAGTCAATGTGGGGACTACGTCATCAATGCACTTATTGATGAAGCCAGTGACTGATGTGGTGTACTCCTCAATGCCATCGGAAGAATCCTGGAACATATTCCAGTCTGTGTTAGCAAAACAGTCCTCTATTTTAGCATCTGCTTCATCTGACCACTTTTTTATTGACCGAGTCACTGGTGCGTCCTGCTTTAATTTTTGCTTGTAAGCAGGAATCAGGATAGAATTATCGTCACATTTGCTAAATGGAGGGCGAGGGAGAGCTTTGTACGCATCTGTGTGTGGAGTAAAGTTGGTATAAAGTTATTTTCCCCTCTGGTTGCACATTTAACATGCTGAAAGAAATTAGGTAAAACTGATTTAAGTTTCCCTGCATTAAAGTCCCCGGCCACTAGGAGCGCCGCCTCTGGATGAGCATTTTCCTGTTTGCTTATGGCGGTATACAGCTCATTGCGTCGGTCTGTGGTGGTATGTAGACAGCTACGAAAAATACAAATAAACTCTCTAGGTAGATAGTGTGGTCGACAGCTTATCATGAGATACTCTACCTCAGGCGAGGAAAACCTTGAGAGACTTCCTTTAGATACCGTGCACCAGCTGTTGTTTACAAATATACATAGACCGCTACGCCTTGTCTTACGGGGATGAGGGCCTGTTCGGGTGTCTGGAGTAAATCCTTCTCGTCCAACTCATAAATGAAAAATTATTAGTCCAATTCAAGGTTAGTAGTCGCTGTTGATGTCCAGAAGCTCTTTTCGGTCATAAGAGAAGGTAGCAGCAACATTAGGTAAGATTTGTTTTTATATACAATGTGGGGGGAAAAAAATGGCACGGATGGTTAAGATCCAATAAAGTGGCAGCCATCCTCTCTGGCGCCATCTTGTTTCTCATGGTCTGCGAGACCTTTAGTTGCCTTTTGAAAAACTCCAAGCAGACTGTCATTTGCCTTTTATTGAAGAGTGGCTTCCATCTGGCCACTCTACCATAAAGGCTTGATTGGTGGAGTGCTGCAGAGATAGTAGTCCTTCTGGAAGGTTCTCCCATCTCCACAGAGGAACTCTGAAGCTCTGTCAACGTGACCATCGGTTTCTTAGTCACCTCCCTGACGAAGGCCCTTCTCCCCCGATTTCTTAGTTTGGCCGGGCGGCCAGCTCTTGCAAGAGTCTTGGTGGTTCCAAACTTCTTCCATTTTAGAATGATGGAGGCCAATCTGTTCTTGGGGACCTTCAATGCTGCAGACATTTTTTGGTACTCTTCCCCAGATCTGTACCTCATCACAATCCTGTCTAGGAGCTTTACGGACAATTCCTTCGACCTCTTGGCTTGGTTTTTGCTCTGACATGCACTGTCAACTGTGGGACCTTATATACACAGGTGTGTGCCTTTCCAAATCATGTCCAATCAATTGAATTTACCACAGGTGGACTCCAATCAACTTGTAGCAACATCTGAAGGATGATCACCGGAAACAGGATGCACCTGAGCTCAATTTCGAGTCTCATAGCAAAGGGTCTGAATACTTGTGTTTTTATTTTTAATACATTTCTAAAAACCTGTTTTCGCTTGGTCATTATGGGGTACTGTGATTGACTAGGATTTTTGTTGAATCCATTTTAGAATAAGTCTGTAAAGTAACAAAATGTGGAAAAGGGGAAGGGGCCTGAATACTTTCCGAATGCACTGTACCTGATTCAGCCATGTGTGGTCCCTGGTAGTCCATTAGAGCTAGCAAGAGGAACGCGCAACTCCGTTCTCTTATATCGAGGCGGAGTTGAGTTTTAATAACTGGTCGCGGGATTTGCTAGCAACAACATTGAGTCACCATCAATTGTTTGTCGTAAAAATGTAAATTCTGAAAACGCTCACCTGTACCTATGTTTGTCCTATACAACTGCGGTGTGCTGAAATTCATACTTTTAATACAAACCTTTATCGAATACAAACACCGACTTTTTCCATTTTTACAAGAATCGACTGATTGTGACTCAATGCTGTTGCTACCAAATTCCTCAACCAGTTATCAAAACAACTCTGCCTCTCGATATAAGAGAACAGAATTGAGGGTTCCTCAGCTAATTAGAGCTTAACAGTGTAGTTGTTTGCTTTTGTGCTGAGAAATTGCAGCTAGAGACACCATTCTGCTAACGCAGATAATGATAATGTTCAACCGACTGATAAAGAACTAACTCACCCATCGTTCCACAGGGACAGCAGGTGTCTCTTGATGAGGTCCAGGATAGCTTCGATCCACAGCCAGAAGGGAAAGCTCTTCTCACTGAGACTCTACAGTAAACAATGTGTCTTCAGATGTCTAGATGGATTACTAGGTCCTGCTATATTACAACTGTAAAGATGTTGTATTCTGTATATTGTAGTCATGACCTACCTTACAGAACTTGGTCCAGGGGATAAGGCCCTCAGGATTCCTCTGTGCTTTCTGGCCTGTTAGTAAATGTATCTAGGTTAATCTCATCATGAAGTATCGGGAGTTTGTAAATCAACCAGCAATGTTATTAGAAGTATGGTAACATAACAAAAGCCAATTCCCCCCCATCATGACTCACCCAGTAGTTTGTCAGCCAGCATGCCTAGCTGCTCTTCATTGAGTCCCCTCTTGGTGACAGAGGAGAACTGCCAGCTCAGCACCTCAGACAGCTGACCCCAGGACGCTGCAGGAGGGCTCAGGAAGAACTTCAGGTTCTGGGACAGACCAGGGAAAACGAGCGAGACAGAAAAGGAGAGCAGTGCGTTTGTGTACTGTCAATTTTTAAAAATCTGATTTAGACTGGCTAATGCGTGGGCCTTATGAACAGGTCTCTCTTGCAATGAGATTGGATCTCAATGCAAATAACATGTATACATAAAGGTTAAATTGAATGAATGCATTGTACTACCTTGGGCTCGCTGGTCAGCATGTTGTACCACAGGATGGAGGCCCAGCCACTGGGCAACTGGCTGACGTTGGAGATGACCACGATGGGCAGGGAGATGGTCTAAGAAGGACCAGAGGCCAGAGAATGTCAAATTAAATAAGGTCAGAGTGCTGTTGGACCTTATGAAAATGGGAGTGTAGGCCTAATATAAATAGAAGCCAGTTCAGATAGGGAACGTGAGTCCCCGCCTCAGCTGTGATTGCCAGTATGCGTTTGCTTCTTTTGCAGCATTGATGCTGCTGCTGTAACTAGCCGTTTCTCACTATGCTGCGTTTTTCTGATATTAATTTTCTTTGCGAATGCTTGCTAGCTGTGGTTGAACCTCATTCAATATGCTCATGTGGCATGTCTGGCTGCGAGGATCAATCCACGTCGCTGCTCTGCTGTTGTCAATAGCGGCTACAACTAGCTAGATCGTAGATTTGTCTCGGGAGTATTGTATACTTTATTTGTTTTTATTTCCAATGCCAGTATCGGGCAGGGTCTGTGCGCTCGGTTAACACCCCATCACATAGAAATTGACTCGCCTATACAGGAGGAAGTAGCCTACACTAGCCTTTATGCGTCGATATACAGCGAGTACCAATGTTTTCTTGATGACATGAGCAGGTTGGTGCTTATCACGGAGATTTGATAGTATTTGGTCTCATGCGGCCGCAAATTTGTTTAGCGCAGCAATCAATCTAGATAGTAGCCTATTATGTGTCGCGCGGGACACCAGACCGCTGCAAGACACTATAGTATCAGCTATTCATTTACGGTGTCTTCCAGTCACATTAGCTAGTGTGACTTGCACCGGCAGTCACACTTATAATTCCGTACATATTCTGACAGTAGGTTAATCATTCTGGAACCTTCCCTTATACATTTAGCTAAAAACACTCAATTTAACATGCAGGTCTGAAATAGTGTGCAATTATAGCTATACTTGCCGCTTCTGTTCTGAGCTAACTAATATGCAGGCATATTTCAGTATCTATTTGGTCTATTTCTTCTTGTTATCAGGTCATCATCTATCTTCTCTCAGGGCTTACCGGTATATACGTTAAGACAGCTCAGCTCAAGTAGACTTCTCTCTCTCTCAAGTTAAGGCATAAGTGTTGTAGTTGCATTGCACTTTTCCAAAGGCTGATGGATTTATGGGTTCTTCAGTCTGAGATACACTAAGTGCTCCTTCCCTTTAATCTTGCATTATCTCTTAAGTACTGTTTGCATTATGGACACTCACATTTTAACATCTAGGGTCAAGGGGTCTGAATACTTTCTGAAGGCACTGTAGCTGCAGGTGGTTGACTGGCTCATATTGCTTACGTTTGCTTCTTAGATAAAAATATCTCCTTATGCTGACCCGTCAGATGATTACTCATTTAGTTTCAGTGTGAGCACCCGGCGGTGCGTCTCCAGGGCGGTTGGGTCCGTACTGCTTACGGTTGCTAGTTAAGATAGTATATTTGTCCTAAGATAACAGCTCACCTTGCCTCAAGCAAGGGTACCCAGTGTCATATGAGAACTATAGTGGCTTGCGAAAGTATTCCCCCCCGGCATTTTTCCTATTTTGTTGCCTTACAACCTGGAATTAAAATGGATTTTTGGGGGATTTGTGTCATTTGATTTACACAACATTTTGAAGATGCAAAATATTTTTTATTGTGAAACAAACAAGACAAAAAAAAACAGAACTTGAGCATGCATAACAATTCACCCCCCCAACCAAAGTCAATACTTTGTAGAGACACATTTTGCAGCAATTACAGCTGCAAGCCTTGGGGGTATGTCTCTATAAGCTTGGCACATCTTGCCACTGGGATTTTTTCCCATTCTTCAAGGCAAAACTGCTCCAGCTCCTTCAAGTTGGATGGGTTCCGCTGGTGTACAGCAATCTTTAAGTCATACCACAGATTCTCAATTGGATTGAGGTCTGGGCTTTGACTAGGCCTTTCCAACACATTTAAATGTTTTCCCTTAAACCACTCAAGTGTTGTTTTAGCAGTATGCTTAGGGTCATTGTCCCGCTGGAAGGTGAGCCTCCGTCCCAGTCTCTGGAAGACTGAAACAGGTTTCCGTCAAGAATTTCCCTGTATTTAGCGCCATCCATTATTCCTTCAATTCTGACCAGTTTCCCAGTCCCTGCCGATGAAAAATATCCCCACAGCATGATGCTGCCACCACCATGCTTCACTGTGGGGATGGTGTTCTCTGGGTAATGAGGTGTTGGGTTTGCGCCAGACATAGCGCTTTCCTTGGCCAAAAAGCTCAATTTTAGTCTCATCTGACCAGAGTACCTTCTTTCATATGTTTGTGGAGTCTCCCACTTTTGACGAACAACAAACGTGTTTGCTTATTTTTTTCATTAAGCAATATATATTTTTCTGGCCACTCTTCGGTAAAGCCCAGCTCTGTGGAGTGTACTAAGTGGTCCTATGGACAGATACTCCAATCTCCACGGTGGAGCTTTGCAGCTCCTTCAGCGTTATCGTTTGTCTCTTTGTTGCCTCTCTGATTAATGCCCTCCTTGCCTGGTCTGTAAGTTTTGGTGGGCGGCTCGCTCTTGACAGGTTTGTTATGGTGCCATATTCTTTCCATTTTTTAAATAATGGATTGAATGGCGCTCCGTGGGATGTATTTGATACACTGCCGATTTTGCAGGTTTTCCTACTTACAAAGCATGTAGAGGTCTGTCATTTTTATCATAGGTACACTTCAACTGTGAGAGACAGAATCTAAAACAAAAATCCAGAAAATCACATTGTATGATTTTTAAGTAATTCATTTGCATTTTATTGCATGACATAAGTATTTGATCACCTACCAACCAGTAAGAATTCCGGCTCTTACAGACCTGTTAGTTTTTCTTTAAGAAGCCCTCCTGTTCTCCACTTATTACCTGTATTAACTGCACCTGTTTGAACTCGGCTTCATAACAAAGGGGTGAATACATATGCACGCACCACTTTTCAGTTTTTTATTTTGTATAATTTCTTGAAACAAGTTATTTTTTTATTTCACTTCACCAATTTGGACTATTTTGTTTATGTCCATTACATGAAATCCAAATAAAAATCTATTTAAATTACAGCTTGTAATGCAACAAAATAGGAAAAACGCCAAGGGGGATGAATGCTTTTGCAAGGCACTGTACAAGACATACATTGCACAGCGCATTCTACACATGGTTCATATTCACACATTGTATAGTCTTGTAATGGTAGGATGACCTAGCTGGTCTATTTGATCATGTCTCAATGGCACTTTCTGCAGTAGTGACACATAGTGTGTATGGTGTATGGTTCTGCTGATTTGGGGGATTGGTATAGCATGTAGGTAATTTTATATATTAATGCTTTGCTTATTGCAGTGAGCTCCCCTGATGTAACAGAGCCTATATCACCAAGACTTGAAATATTCATTATTTAATAAATGGTTAAACATATTTCTATGTGGTGTTTGTTTTCTGAAATAAAGTGAAGCCAGTTCAGAAAAGGAAGCCGAGTGCCCGCTTCAGCATCAGCTGAGATGGCACCAATTAGATGCTAGTAACGATCCCCTTCACCTTATTTGCCGTTCTATTTAAGATGACTGATTCTTCTAACACATCCTGCTGCCTGCATCCTGCTTGTATCCGTTTGCTTCTTTACTCCCACCATCACCCCAGCCTCGACCTGTTAGGTTCTGTTTTCCTGCTTGTAGGTCATTTTAGATATTGACGCTTTGCATGGGCAGTGAGCTACCCTGAAGGAGTAGAGCCTATATCGCCACAACTTGCATTATTCATTCTTAAAGAAATGTTTTTTTTTGTTGTTTAAAAAAAAATCTACTTGGTGTTTCCTTTCTGAACTATATTTCAGACCACTTACCTCTAGCTTGAGCTCCAGACCTGACTGGTTGAGTTCAGACTCAAAGCAGATGCAGTGCAGCTCCTCTGTCACAATGAGAGGCCCCTGGAATAACATGGTCAGACAGTAACACATTAGGGGCTATGTCCCAATTGTCTTGCCTTCCTCCAAAAGTCTGCACTTGTTCACTTCCCTGATTTGAAAGGGAAATGACTGGTATGAGAAATATGATGGAAACTCCCCTCCGAAACATACCAATTCAATGCTTTAACATATGTGGGAAGTGGTGAACGAGTGCACTCTTCAGGAGAAAAGAGTAATCATTGTGACGCCACCCTAGGACTGTACCGGTTCACCTTGTCATTATAGGGCAGTCATATAACCCAGGTAATCTCTCACCTCATTTGTTCTGTTGCCGGCTACTTTCTGCTCTTTCAGTTGCTGTGTTGAGACCAGAGAATAAACTGTAAGGAGTGATGACAGTGCAGGTCCAAATGGAAAATCGGGACAACTCATTCAGGTGTAATGCCCTGTATGCCATTTGTAAATGGTGCCAGCTTACCAAATGGCGAAACTCTGCAGCCAGGCTTCCATTTGACTCCTCCATATTGAGAACTTTTGTGTTGGTGCCCAATATGTTGAACTTACGAAACCCTTTCTTTTCTGTAACGTCCCTGGAGAGAAAACGCAATGTGCATTCCTTCTTTAGTTATGTATTCACGTCACAAATTCAAGAGCAGGGCATAACAACGGACAAACATATATTCTACCACACTCATCCACTTACTTGTCAAACAAAGCTTTCACTTTGAGTTGATAATTGAATTCCTGGAGCTTCACAAGAAATCTAGAGAGAAAATGCAAATCAAAACTCAACCAGGTCTGGACAGATTCATAGGAACTACTGACGGGAGGTGCTGTTGTGTTGTGCTTACCGGAGCTTGACAGTGAACTGCACCTGTGTCTTCAGCACCAGAGGTCTCTGTGGATGTGTGGGCATACAGGGCTGTCTCTCCACCACCAAGGAACTGAGAAACACCATAGACACAAGGAATTTAGAGGGGATATATTGTATAGAGGCATTTAGATATTCTTCAAGAACAAATGGGTAGAATATACAGTATATATACACACTACCATTCAAAAGTTTGGGGTCACTTAGAAATGTCCTTGTTTTTGAAAGAAAAGCACATTTTTTGTCCATTAAAATAACATCAAATTGATCAGAAATAATGTGCAGACATTGTAAATGTTATAAATGTCTATTGTAGCTGGAAACAGCAGATTTTTTATGGAATATCTACATAGGCGTACAGAAGCCCATTATCAGCAACCATCACTCCTGTGTTCCAATGGCACGTTGTGTTAGCTAATCCAAGTTCATAATTTTAAAAGGCTAATTTCTCATTCGAAAACCATTTTGCAATTATGTTAGCACAGCTGAAAACTGTTGTTCTGATTAAAGAAGCAATAAAACTGGCCTTCTTTAGACTAGTTGAGTATCTGGAGCATCAGCATTTGTGGGTTTGATTACAGGCTCAAAATGGCCAGAAACAAAGAACTTTCTTCTGAAACTCGTCAGTCTATTCTTGTTCTGAGAAATGATGGCAATTCCATGCGAGAAATTGCCAAGAAACTGATCTCGTACAACGCTGTGTACTACTCCCTTCACAGAACAGTGCAAACTGTCTCTAACCAGAATAGAAAGAGAAGTGTGAGGCCCCGGTGCACAACTGAGCAAGAGGACAAGTACATTAGAGTGTCTAGCTTGAGAAAAATACACCTCACAAGTCCTCAACTGGCAACTTCATTAAATAGTACCCGTAAAACACCAGTCTCAACGTCAACAGTGAAGAGGCGACTCCGGGAAGCTGGCCTTCTAGGCAGATTTGCAAAGAAAAAGACATATCTCAGACTGGCCAATAAAAATACAAGTTTAAGATGGGCAAAAGAACACAGACACTAGACAGAGGAACTCTACCTAGAAGGCCAGCATCCAGAGTTGCCTCTTCACTGTTGATGTTGAGACTGGTGGTTTCCATAAATGTGGAAAAAGTCAAGGGGTCTAAATACTTTCAGAGGTCTAAGGCACTGCATAGCAGTGCTAGAGGCGCCACTATAGACCCGGGTTCGACCCCGGGCTATGTCACAGTCGGCTGAGACCCATGCGGCAGCGCACAATTGGCCAAGTGTCCTCCGGGTTAGGGGAGGGTTTGGCCTGCCGGGATGTCCTTGTCCCATCACTGTCTAGCGATTCCTTGTTGCGGCCGACAGCATGCACACTGACTGCGATCGCCAGTTGTACGGTGTTTCCTCCAACACATTGGTGCGGCTGGCTTCTGGGTTAAGCGAGCACTGTGTCAAGAAGCAGTGAGCCTTGGCAAGGTCGTGTTTCAGAGGACGCATGGCTCTCGACCTTCGCCTCTCCCGAGTCCGTACGGGAGTTGCAGCGACGGGACAAGACTGTAAACTACCAATTGGATACCACAAAATTGTGGAGAAAAAAAACAAAAAAAACAATCAAAAACACCAGCGAAAAACACAGAATGGGCCTTTAACATTGGAATACAAATGTGGTGTCACTCACTGTTCTAGGAGGTTCCGGAACAGTGTCAGGGCCCGCCCCTCCAGGAAGCCTTTCTGCTGTTTGATTGGGTCGTTGTCGTATGTGTACTTCTGCTCTAGTTCCTGGAGCTCCTTCAGCTGCTGCCTCACCTGCTGCAGGCTTTCCGCCACCGCTGTGAACCTACAGGGGAAGAAGATGAAGCCCGAATAAGAAGAATACTTTATTTGTTGGGTTCCTAAATTCATATTTTTGCTTGATCAGACAAGTCCTCACCAGTTCTGCAGTTGGTCCAGACATGCGTTGGGTGGTCCTCCGATACAGGAGATCTGCTGCCTCTTCTTCCACTCTGCCAGCTCCTCTGAGATCAGGTCTGACTGGACCGCCTCGGCCATGTTGAGCACCTCCGCCAACTGGCCAACCACTTCCTGTGGGGGAAATTAAGTAAAGTCCCATGCACACAAAGAACAGTTATTATCTACTCTTCAACATGAGTAGGCTGGTTATTGCTGGATAATACATTAAGGGCGTTTTCACATATAGTTTTGAGATATAGTTCTAATCTATTTGTTACTTTGTCTTTTCCCCCCTATTTGATCCGATTGGTTTCACATTTCCAAATGTCAAACGAACAAAAAATTCCTCAACAAAACCATGTATCCATAAAAGTCATTTGTTTAAATGCTCACGTTAAATCCATCTCTGATTATTCTAAAGCATCACTTGTGTGTCCCGATCTTCATATTACTTTCGCTTTGGTCTTCCAACAACACGCGGGAGCCTAACTGCAAGGTGAATAGGCTATTTTCAGCTATACCCCCGGTATAGCCCCCCGGTATAGCCCCCCTAACCTGCATTGGATGCACTCACGAATGCGCTGCTACTCACAAAATGTTTCAGAGACCTCAAGTGATGATGCTGCGAGCATTAAATAAAATGCTGTCAAACAACCAAAAATAATGCGCAACCTCTTTTCCTGTGTTTTGGCTGTCTGCATTCTCACCTGCAGCGAACCGCAGCAGTGTACGAATTGAATTGGACCGAGACCACCCTTTTTGAGTGAACCCCTGTGCATTGTTTAGTGCCCTCCCAAGTGTGGATATAATGTTCACACCAGTCCAAAGAACCAAACAAAGGGGGTAAACGCACCAAACCAATTTGGCTTGAAAGTCCCCTTAGTCACAACTCACATGTTCTGAATGACTAAAATACATGTAGTTTTAGTGGTGATTGAAGCGTAAACAAATCGGTTAATATTCACAGTACAATGTCATGATGAAACGTCACCGTTTAACCTCATCCTGACCCCTCTTACCCCTCTCTTGATCTTCAGCTTCAAACACATCTCTGCAATCAGCAGCTTCTCGTGTTCCAGCTGTTTCGGTGTCAGCCCGTTCATTTCATGTTCTAAAGTGGGAGAAGGAAAAACGATCTTACTGGCTATACTTGAAACACAGATTCCTGTAAATAGATGATCTACTACAGACAGAGAATAAAACACCTCACCTCTGTTCTTAAGAGTATTTTCCTTAAAGTCATGCTCGTCTTGAAGGTATTCCAGAGACTTTACATTCTGATCCGCTTCCTAGCAAGTGAGATAAACGTGTTGGATCAGATAGATGGCAAACCTGACATGCATGAACACGTACTGCAAATCACTGACGGAATCAACATATAAACTGCTCATAAAGGGAACACTTAAACAACACAATGTAACTCCAAGTCAATCACACTTCTGTGAAATCAAACTGTCCACTTAGGAAGCAACACTGATTGACAATAAATTTCACATGCTGTTGTGCAAATGGAATAGACAACAGGTGGAAATTATAGGCAATTAGCAAGACACCCCCAATAAAGGAGTGGTTCTCCACAGACCACTTCTCAGTTCCTATGCTTCCTGGCTGATGTTTGTCACTTTTGAATGCTGGCGGTGCTTTCACCACTCTAGTGGTAGCATGAGACAGAGTCTACAACCCACACAAGTGGCTCAGGTAGTGCAGCTCATCCAGGATGGCACATCAATGCGAGCTGTGGCAAGAAGGTTTGCTGTGTCTGTCAGTGTAGTGTCCAGAGCATGGAGGCGCTACCAGGAGACAGGCCAGTACATCAGGAGACGTGGAAGAGGCCGTAGGAGGGCAGAAACCCAGCAGCAGGACCGCTACCTCCACCTTTGTGCAAGGAGGAGCACTGCCAGAGCCCTGCAAAATGACCTCCAGCAGGCCACAAATGTGCATGTGTCTGCTCAAACGGTCAGAAACAGACTCCATGGGGGTGGTATGATGGCCCGACGTCCACAGGTGGGGGGTTGTGCTTACAGCCCAACACTGTGCAGGACGTTTGGCATTTGCCAGAGAACACCAAGATTGGCAAATTCGCCACTGGCGCCCTGTGCTCTTCACATGAAAGCAGGTTCAAACTGAGCATGTGACAGACGTGACAGAGTCTGGAGACGCCGTGGAGAACGTTCTGCTGCCTGCAACATCCTCCAGCATGACCGGTTTGGTGGTGGGTCAGTCATGGTGTGGGGTGGCATTTCTTTGGGGGGCCGCACAGCCCTCCATGTGCTTGCCATTAGGTACCGAGATGAGATCCTCAGACCCCTTGTGAGACCATATGCTGGTGCGGTTGGCCCTGGGTTCCTCCTAATGCAAGACAATGCTAGACCTCATGTGGCTGGAGTGTGTCAGCAGTTCCTGCAAGAGGAAGGCATTGGTGCTATGGACTGGCCCGCCCGTTCCCCAGACCTGAATCCAATTGACCACATCTGGGACATCATGTCTCGCTCCATCCACCAACGTTGCACCACAGACTGTCCAGGAGTTGGCGGATGCTTTAGTCCAGGTCTGGGAGGAGATCCCTCAGGAGACCATCCGCCACCTCATCAGGAGCATGCCCAGGCGTTGTAGGGAGTTCATACAGGCACGTGGAGGCCACACACACTACTGAGCCTCATTTTGACTTGTTTTAAGGACATTACATCAGTTGGATCAGCCTGTAGTGTGGTTTTCCACTTCAATTTTGAGTGTGACTCCAAATCCAGACCTCCATGGGTTGATAAATTTGATTTCCATTGATAATTTGTGTGTGATTGTTGTCAGCACATTCAACTATGTAAAGAAAAAAGTATTTAATAAGAATATTTCATTCATTCAGATCTAGGATGTGTTATTTTAGTGTTCCCTTTATTTTTTTGAGCTGTGTAGTGGAAACGATCACTCACCTGAACCTTGTTTTTCATGTCTTTGACTTTGTTGTCCAGCTTTTGTTTCTCCAGAACCATGCTAGTCTGTGTGTTTTCTCTGTCAGTCTGAGAAGAAAATACTGTTCATTTAACCTCACAGTTAAAGCATGTAAACACTTCAATATACAGTTATGTATCACCTACAATATCTGACAGCGTGGATAGTGTGGTGATTTTGTTAATTACAATGCATGTCAATAAAAGTCCATGTAGGGCACCTCTATGCTTTTGGCAGCAGCCAGAATCTTCTGCTCCTCCTTCAGGTTTCTGGAGATGATCATGGCCATGTGAACGGGGTCCTCCTGAAAGTGGTCCTGTGAAAGTGTGTACTTTATTACTATAAATCCCCAAAACCCATTCAGACACTGGGGTCATAACCAGAATAATACTAAAAAAAAGTTATTATAGATCATTACTGTAGCATACAAGCAATACAGTATGGAAGGCCACTGGCACAGACGTGACTGAGCTCATACTATACCTGGAGGTTTCTCTTGATCTTGCGGATGTTGTGTTGTAGCAGGAAGTTGTTTTCCAGGGCGAAGCGGCTGTGTTGGTCATCCAGCTGGGCTAGGAGGTCATGGAAACGTACTGTTGCTAAGGAGTCCTGAACAGCCACATTTTCCCTACAGGGTTTCAATCACAGGGGAAGAGATCGGATGAAGTTATGTGAATAGATAACAGTAGAGAGATTAGAACTTTATAGATCCATTATACCGCAGCGTCTCAGCATCACTAACATAGAATGGCATAGATCCAAATATAGTAGAATAGAATCTTTATTTATCTATTAAATACAGCAGACCCTCTCCTCCCGTCACTGCTTACCAGTCGATGCTCTCAATCCACTTGCTGAGGTACTGTCTGATGTCCATGGGGAAGGAGTCATCGTAGAGCTGGTCGACCTGCTCCAGGTATTTCGACTCCAGTAGTTGCAGCTGGCACCACTGGGCCATCTGATCAAGGAGGAGTACCAGTGAGTTATGAAATGAGGCAATGAAATAAATGAAGATATTCATATTGTATAAGATTGAGACAGGAACTACTATAACATGGATCAATGCACCTGGTAGCAATAACCGTTAGATTTGAGACGTGTATTTGGTTACAATATGGCCTGTATCAGCTTGCTGTTCTAGGTAAAGGTCCTTCCGGACCCCTTTAGGTGATGGCCCGTAGCAAGCGACAGGATCTGCTTAAGTTTTCGAGATGATCGATCTCTGTCGAGGGAGGAGCTGGTTTTTACATAGTGTTTTTTTTTCCTGAACACAAACATTTAAATACGTACCTTTTATGTTCGCTAAAGTACTAAACTCAAAACGTGTGTACTATTCATGGTACTCTCTGTGCTGATCACGTCTGCCAGTCACGGTGTCCGTATCTAAGGTAGTAGACAGCTGGTGACATCTCGAGAGCTATCTTCGTCCGACAAAACTGCTATCGGGTATCAAGTCTATTTATTTTGAACTATTTAGTTATAGAAACATGAGACCGTCAATGCAAGCTGTAAAACGACTCCCAACTTAGAACACAGCAACCTTAGTAATATAGCTAGCTTGCTAATAAGAAGATATGTTGCTAGCTAGCAGGAGCAGATACTGTAGGTTTATCACTAGCTAGCATGTCATTCCGGGAGTAATAATTCAAGGTCACAAAAATCTATTGGACATGTAGTGTACATCTAATACAGTCATCAAGGCAGGCCGCACTCATTTAATTCATACTGATAAATACGAAATGCCACATTATCCCTGTCAATAGCTGGACTAGGATGATTGCAGAGCACCCTGCCTCAGACTGTCAGAATGTTCATTTTCTAGCTCACAAAATACATTCCTTTGCTGTGATGACTGATTTGATTCATTCTGGTCTCTCACTATATCAATTCAGCTCTCATGAGTCCTGCTCCCAGATATCAACCAAGTGCTATTCACCAAGCATGGGCTGATTCACGGACCTGTGAGGAGAACCATCCTACTGCAGTTTGAACTCGCCCTGCTGTACACCACGTGTATTTGCCTGTAGTCTTTTCTTTGTGGGTTGTCTTACACAGTCCAAGTACATTTTGGAGTTGAAGAACACCGACGACAGATGCACCTGGTTGTTTGAACATTTCAAAGACTAAATTCAATGTAGAATCAGTTTAACACATGACAAAACAGATAATTTTACTATTGTAACATGCAATGGGGAGAATTATATTGTTGTCATCAGCAGCCCAGGCTTTTGCCATAGATGGTAGAGCTCTCGTCTCTAGACCACACAAGCTTTAGATTGCATTTTGCTAAGGTACTTGTCTCTCTCTACATCGGTTAGCTACATTAGTGACCAGGGTGGGGTCTTTGATACGCCTACGGGGCCTGGGCACACACATGCTCCTAGAGAGAAGGGGTAATACCGAATCATGCATTGACGACAGTTCAAGTCTCTAGCAGAGGCTCGGGCTTCTGGCATAGATGGTAAAGCGCTCATGTATGGACTGCAACATTGTAAGATTGTTCCCTCCACGGTACTTAATATAGACTACATTGATTGGTAGGTTACACTATATTTAGATACTTCAAATACTCCCGAAGCCACTTTCGCTACTTGTCTCCTTAGTCAATAAATGGTGAAAAACGATTTGTGATGATGTGCTTTGTTCAAATGTATATGCATGAAACGAACATTACCGGAAACATGTCTCACACTAGATTTTGGCATCGTCAACTTTTAGAAGGTTAGTGGGAAGGTTAATCATTTAAACCACCTAAATATTATATTCCAATGCATCCAACATTATGCAGCTCAGCATTCAACACCACAGTGCCCTCAAAGCTCATCACTAAGCTAAGCACCCTGGGACTAAACACCTCCCTCTGCAACTGGATCCTGGACAGCCTGATAGGCCGCCCCCAGGTGGTAAGGGTAGGTAACAACACATCTACCACACTGATCCTCAACACAGGGGCACCTCAGGGGTGCGTGCAAAGTCCCCTCCTGTACTCTTTGTTCACTCATGACTGCATAACCAAGCACGACTCCAACACCATCATTAAGTTTGCCAACGACACAACTGTGGTAGGCCTGATCACCGACACGACAGCCTATAGGGAGGAGGTCAGAGACCTGGCAGTGTGGTGCAAGGACAACAACCTCTCCCCTGACGTGATCAAGACAAAGGTGATGATTGTGGACTACAGGAAAAGGTGGGCCGAGCACACCCCCATTCTCATCGATGAGGTTGTAGTGGAGCAGGTTGAAAGCTTCAAGTTCCTCGGTGTCCACATCACCAAACACACCAAGACAGTCGTGAAGAAGGCACGACAACGCTTATTTCCCCTCAGGAGAAAAGATTTGGCATGGCCCTCAGATCCTCAAACTAGTTGTCGACCGATTAATCGGAATGGCCGATTAATTAGGGCCGATTTCAAGTTTTCATAACAATCGAAAATCTGTATTTTTGGACACCAATTTGGGATTTTTTTTTAACACCTTTATTTAATCTTTATTTAACTAGGCAACACATTCTTATTTTCAATGACGGCCTGGGAACGGTGGGTTAACTGCCTCGTTCAGGGGCAGAACAACAGATTTCCACCTTGTCAGCTCGGGGAACCAATCTTGCAACCTTACAGTTAACTAGTCCAACGCTATAACTACCTGCCTCTTGTTGCACTCCACAAGGAGACTGCCTGTTACATGAATGCAGTAAGCCAAGGTAAGTTGCTAGCTAGCATTAAACTTATCTTATAAAAAACAATCCATCAATCATAATCACTAGTTAACTACACATAATTTGTCTAGCATGTCCTGCGTTGCATATAATCTGACTGAGCATACAAGCATACAAGTATCTGAGCGGTGGTAAGCAGCAGCAGGCTCGTAAGCATTCATTCAAATAGCACTTTTGTGCGTTTTTCCTGTAGCTCTTCGTTGTGCGTCAAGCATTGCGCAGTTTATGACTTCAAGCCTATCAACTCCCGAGATGAGGCTGGTGTAACCAATGTGAAATGGCTAGCTAGTCAGCGGGGTGCGCGCTAATAGCGTTTCAAACGTCACTCGCTCTGAGACTTGGAGTGGTTGTTCCCCTTGCTCTGCATGGGTAACGCTGCTTCGAGGGTGGCTGTTGTCGTTGTGTTCCTGGTTCGAGCCCAGGGAGGAGCGAGGAGAGGGACGGAAGCTATACTGTTACACTGGCAATACTAAAGTGCCTATAAGAACATCCAATAATCAAAGGTTAATGAAATACAAATGGTATAGAGGGAAATAGTCCTATACTTCTTACAACCTAAAACTTCTTACCTGGGAATATTGAAGACTCATGTTAAAAGGAACCACCAGCTTTCATATGTTCTCATGTTCTGAGCAAGGAACTTAAACATTAGCTTTCTTACATAGCACATATTGCACTTTTACTTTCTTCTGCCAAAACTATAGTTTGTTGACAAGACATTTGTGGAGTGGGTGAAAAGCGATTTTTAAATGACTCCAACCTAAGTGTATGTAAACTTCCGACTTCAACTGTGTAATATATATATACATATATAAATAAATAAAAGACTAACCTTTTTCAGGGCCCCGTCTTTCAAAGATAATTTGTTAAAATCCAAATAACTTCACAGATCTTCATTGTAAAAGGTTTAAACACTGTTTCCGATGCTTGTTCAATGAACCATAAACAGTTAATGAACATGCACCTGTGGAACGGTTGACACTAACAGCTTACATATGGTAGGCAATTAAGGACACAGTTATGAAAACTTAGGACACTAAAGAGGCCTTTCCACTGACTCTGAAAAACACCAAAAGAAACATGTCCAGGGTCCCTGCTCATCTGCGTGAATATGCCTTAGGCATGCTGCAAGGAGGCATGAGGACTGCAGATGTGGCCAGGGCAACAAATTGCAATGTCCATACTGTGAGAAGCCTAAGACAGCGCTACAGGGAAACAGAATGGACAGCTGATCCTCCTCGCAGTGGCAGACCACATGTAACAACATTTGCCCAGGATCAGTACATGCGAACATCACAACTGCGGGACAGGTACAGGATGGCAACAACAACTGCCCGAGTTACACCAGGAACGCACAATCATTCCATCAGTACTCAGACTGTCCCCAATAGGCTGTGAGAGGCTGGACTGAGGGCTCGTAGGCCACACTGCTCATTCTGTGCGTGATTTCCTGCAAGACAGGAATGTCAGTGTTCTGCCATGGCCAGCGAATAGCCTGGATCTCAATCCAATTGAGCACGTCTGGGACCTGTTGGATTCAAGGGTGAGGGCTAGGGCCATTCCCCCCAGAAACACCTGTCTCAATGTCAACAGTGGAGAGGCGACTACGGGATGCTGGCCTTCTAGGCAGTTACTAAAAAAGTGCCATATCTCAGACTGGCCAATAAAAATTTAATATTTAAGATGGGCAAAAGAACACAGACACTGGACAGAGGAACTCTGCCTAGAAGGCCAGAGTCCAGAGTCACCTCTTCACTGTTGGTTGAGACTGGTGTTTTGAGGGCACTATTTAATTAAGCTGCCAGTTGAGGACTTGAGGCATTTGTTTCTCAAACTAGACACTAATGTAGTTTAGGGCGGCTGGGTAACCTAGTGGTTAGTGTTGTTCAAACCCCCGAGCTGACAGGGTACAGATCTGTCGTTCTACCCCTGAACAGACAGTTAACACACTGTTCCTAGGCCGTCATTGAAAATAAGAATTTGTTCTTAACTGACTTGCCTAGTTAAAGGTTAAAGAAAAAATAAATAAATGACGGTCCCACGTTAAATGACGGTACCACGTTAAAAGTCACTTAACTCTTTAGTTAGGCCATTCTACTGCCGATGTTTGTCTATGGGCTCGATTTTATACACCAACGGGTGTTGCTGAAATATCCGAAACCACTCATTTGAAGTGGTATCCACATACTTTTGGTGATGTGTATTTATCCTGTTTCAGTCTTTGGGAGATAGTTATATCTGTTCAAGGCAGCAGCTTGAGGTTGGCACAAGAGGATGTGTTTACATCGAAAATAGAAGCAGGCCATTGGCTGCCTTCATCACGAGGGAAATGTATGGGAGTTGTGATTGGTTCCAAGTTTAGCAGTTCGGCAAATTTGCCTGCGCAGACTGTTGAAATATATATTTTTTTTTTATGCGAAAATGTGCAAGAATGGAAGGTGCCAACACATTGTATTGTCACCATAAGCATGTTTTACCGTCATATACAAAACATCAGCTCCTCCCTCGACGGGGATCGCGCAACTTCACGTTTTTTAGCTTCAGACCACCACCTAATTTCCCCGTTCTCAACAAAAAAGGTGCTTTCTCGTTTCAAAACACAGACTGCAAGTAGTTGATTTCCTTCTCATTTCTAATGAGATGATATAGAGGCTGTCATCAACACTGTTATGAATTATAGATCGCCTTACCTTTTACTTTGCCTATGGACAACAAATCACGAACTAAAGACTTGAAGAGATTATGGTTTCCTGTTGCAGATCCGCTGCAAAAGTACAATCAGGTCACTTACAACAAACAGCGTAACCAAATATATATTTTAAAACTAATCTTATGGTTCTATCTGTAGCGTTATAGTCTGATGATGACGCCCATATGCAGAAGAATGTCTTCTCCAATAGGAGTTTCGCATATGATCAGGGTTACTCAGACTCTTTTTCGATAGCCAATAAAGACCCAGACTTTGCTGCCAGACAAAACTGGACAGGGCTGTTCCGATAGATTAACAACCTCCCATGATGTCCTTCGCCGTCCATTTGAAATATTTTCGTGGATATTAGAAGACAATGGTCAAATTCAGTTTTCATTAACTGTAATTAAAGATAGATTACATGTTTGTATTTGTTGACGCGTCGCAAATTTCCCCAAAACATGAGCAAACCATCTAAAGCAAATACTATATTATCCGCTGCCGTTCAGAAGGAGGAGGACACCCATCAGAACAGCCAAGTGTTTACCACGTGTTTTCAGGGAAAGTGAAAGTAGCTGGAGCCTCTGCTGAAACTGGGGAAATGGGCATGGCCCGATTTATAAGTCATTGTTTTTATATATATAATGATTGTCTACTTTGACACTGACAAACTGAAATCAATAAAAACGATTTGGTCTGCATTCAAAGAATAGCCCAGCCCAATGAAGCGAGAACACATAAAAATAAAAAAAAATAAAATGTATTTGTCACATACACATGGTTAGCAGATGTTAATGCGAGTGTAGCGAAATGCTTGTGCTTCTAGTTCCGACAGGAGGAAATATATATACTGAACAAAAATATAAACGCAACATTTTCAAAGATTTTACTGAGTTTCAGTCAATGTAAAAAATCTGTCAATTTAAATTAATTAATTAGGCCCTAATCTATGGATTTCTCATGATTGGGCAGGGGAGCAGCCATGGGTGGGCATAGGCCCACACACTTGGGAGCCAGGTCCACATATTGGGGAGCCAGATCCAGCCAATCTGAATGAGTTTTTCCACACAAAAGGGATTTACTAAAGACAGAAATACTCCTCAGTTTTTGAGAAAAATAAGCTTTTTGGAAAATGTATGGACACATTTTGGGATCTTTTATTGCAGCTCATGAAAAATGTGGCCAACACTTTACACGTTGCATTCATATTTTTGTTCAGTATATCTATTATAGGTTACAGTAGGCTACTAAATAAACTTTCCAGTGGCACACTGACTCACCCAATGAAGATACTGTAAGTAGGCCTATACAGTGCTGCTGTTGGGATTTGTGAGAGAAAAATGTGTTTTTCCCGCAATTGTATTTAGAAATGTGTAAAAGGCAAACTGACAGCAGCAACAAACCATATAAATATAATCCATAGATCACAGTTCCTATTCAAGTCAGGACTGGCAGCCATTACTAGCGTACCATGAGTTTAACAGTCAAATTGCCATGGTAAGAGGTTCTAAAACCCTTCTATAGGTTTTATGGCAATGCAACAAGCTGTTCTATATTAGGCTAGCATGCTTCCCAAATTGTTGGAATACCGGTAACTACCAAAATAAAGGAAACACGTGAGTAAATGAGGCATATAAACTATTTGTTTTGGTGTGGGGTAGATCTTCCTGGCATGGTTTAGGTCCACTTGTAGAATATATGCCAAGGCGCACTGAAACTGTTCTGATAGCTTGTGGTGGCCCAACACCCTATTAAGATCCTTTATGTTGGTGTTTCCTTTATTTTGGCAGTTACATGTATGTGCTTTTGATCAAACTTAATCCACAGTTATTCTGAAACAAGTGATCCTCTGTGGGTAAATTACGCTCTCTGGTGTATTTTGAACATTGAGAGCGGGCTCCTATGTTTTTTTTTGTTCTGTTTTGCCTTTCGGGCCCCCTACGGGCTTGGGCCCAGGGGCATCCCCAGCCGCGCCCTCAGAGCATGCGCAGACCAGCTGGCTGGTGTGTTTACGGACATATTCAATCAATCCCTATCCCAGTCTGCTGTTCCCAAAAGATCTAAGCTAACCTGCCTAAATTACTATTGCCCTGTAGCACTCACATGTGTAATTATGAAGGGCTTTGAAAGGCCGGACATGACACACATCAACACCATCATCCCAGACCCACTCCAATTTGCATACCGTCCCAACAGATCCACAGATGACACAATCTCACTTCACACTGCCCTTTCACACCTGGACAAAAGGAACACCTTTGTGAGAATGCTATTCATGGGTTACAGCTCAGCATTCAACACCGTAGTGTCCTTAAAGCTCATCACTTAGCTAAGGACCCTGGGCCTAAACACCTCCCTCTGCAACTAGATCCTGGACTTCCTGACGGGCCGCCCCCAGGTGGTAAGGGTAGGTAACAACACATGCGCCACGCTGATCCTCAACACAGGGGCCTCTCAGGTGTGTGTGCTCAGTCCCCTCCTGTACTCCCTGTTCCCTCATGGCCAGGCACAACTCCAACACCATCATCAAGTTTGCAGATGACACAACAGTGGTAGGTCTGCTCATAAACAACGACGAGACAGCATAAGGGGACGAGACAGCATCAGGGGACGAGACAGCATATGGGGAGGAGGTCAGAGACCTGGCCGTGTGGTGCCAGGACAACAACGTCTCCCTCAACATGATCAAGACTAAGGAAATGATTGTGGACTACAGGAAAAGGAGGACCGAGCACGTCCCCATTCTCATCGACGGGGCTGTAGTGGAGCAGGTTGAGAGCTTCAAGTTCCTTGGTGTCCACATCACCAACAACCTAACATGGTCCAAGCACACCAAGACAGTCGTGAAGAGGCCATGACAAAACCTATTCCCCCTCAGGAGATTTGACATGGGTCCTCAGATCCTCAAAAGGTTCTACAGCATCCTGACTGGTTGCATCACTGCCTGGTATGGCAACTACTCAGCCTCCAACCACAAGGCACTTCAGAGGGTAGTGCGTACTGCCCAGTACATCACTGGGGCCAAGCTTCCTGCCATCCAGGACCTCGATACCAGGCGGTGTCAGGGGAAGGCCCTACAAAATGTTGAAGACTCCAGCCACCCTAGTCATAGACTGTTCTCTCTGCTACCACACAGCAAGTGATACCGGAGCGCCAAGTCTACTTCCAAGAGGCTTCTAAACAGCTTCTACCCCCGAGCCATAAGACTACTGAACATCTAATCAAATGGCTACCCAGACTATTTGCATTGACCACCCCCTTTTACGCTGATGCTACTCTCTGTTATTATCTATGCATAAGTCACTTTAATAACTCTATCTACATGTAAATATGAACTCAATTACCTCAATTAACCGGTGCTCCCGCACATTGACTCTGTACCGGCACCCCCTATATAAAGCCTAGCTACTGTTATTTTACTGCTGCTGTTTAATTATTTGTTACTTTTAGTTCTTTTTTAGGTATTTTTCTTAAAACTGCATTGCTGGTTAAGGGCTTGTAGGTAAGCATTTCATTGTAAGGTCTACACCAGTTCTATTCAGCACATGTGACAAATACAATTTTATTTGATTTAAATAGTCAATTAATGGTACAAACTATCTGCACGGACCCTATCTTGCATTGACACTATGCACACTCACTTGACTATATATGCACACCATATACACACTCACTCACACACACAATACATTGACACTCCCACACAAAACCCATACACATAAACATTCATTACATACGCACACACACCAAAACAACACAAACACACAAACATTATTATCTATCCTGATGCCTAGTCACTTTACCCTGCCTTCAGGTACATATCTACCTGAAATACTTTGTACCTCTGCACATTAATCTGGTACTGGTACTCCCTTTTTTACAAGGTTTAAAAGGTTTCTTTCTCCATATGATATGGTAAATACTGTATATCCAATGCAAAAAAAATCTACATTTAAATGGTATTAATATTAAATTAAAATATATTTGTTATTTCCCATATATTTCTGTTAATTCCCACAGAAGGTTTCCACCTCTGAATAATCCCCAAAATGTGCAACCTTAATTATTGGTCACATACAAATATTTAGCAGTTGTTATTGCAGGTCTGGCTAAATGCGTGTTTTCCTAGCTCCACCAGTGCAATAATATTTGACCGTGTGCCAAATATGAATTGATTTGCGTTGATATGGTACTAGGAAAGCTCTAATGCCAAACATAGTATGCCTAGCATAATCTGTAGGCTAAACTGATCACAATATAATATGATTAAAGGCCTGAAACATTTGGCTACATAAGGAACATACCATTTTTGGTTTCAATTCATATAGGCTAATAGAGTAGCTCTGTATGTGACACTGTGTTCTGAGGACCACCAAGCTGTTCCAAAATTCAGTGATCCACAATATCGGGGACATCTGTTTCAGTGCAGATTTTGCACTCCTATGACAATTGTGTTATGTGTCCTTAAATATTTCTAGCAGTTCCAGCCACATTGCGGAACGAACCTCGGGGGGAGAGTATGGGCAGTTCATGTCCTCACTCAGAGCAAAGGGTTCATGTTTTTCAAACTCCACATGTCACCTGTAGCCGTTTATGCAAAAATATTATGGATTCTTGTAAGAGGGTTCACTTTGGGATAACTTTTTAACTCATTACACAACACAATGTGCGTGTGTGATTTGTCCTGTCCTCTCATCCTCCCTCTCAGGAGCAGCCACAGTGGTCCACCACCATAGATGGTATCTTCCCATAAATTATCTTCTCCATGCGGTTGAAGTAGAGCATGTTGATGGGGGACATCTTAGTTGGAGTACAACAGGGCCCTGTGGTACCCCGGGCGCCAGCCTTGTTCACCAGGTGAGTGTGGGGGTACTTCTGGAGGTGCATGTACTCACACTCTCCAGAACAGTAGTTGGCCTTGTAGCGTTCGGGGGCAATGATCCAGTCCCAGCCAAAGGCCTCAAAGTCGACGGAGAGGGGGTATCGGCAACACAGCGTCTCTGAGGACTCCTCATCACAGTCCAGGGCTGAGTCCCTCTGGGAACGCTTTAGGTTCTCTGATATCTTCACCTCCATGAAGGGTTGCTGTGAATGGAATGTCAATAAGAAGGGAATCCAAAACAAAACAGCAATGCAAACATCTGGTGGCATAACTCTGATCTCCTCTGTGGATTGATTTATGTTTATACATGGTTATAAATATATTTTATTAAACCTTGTAACCAACATATTATGATGCCTAAAGGCAAAACCACATTCCAAATCATTAAGATATAATTACATTGATACACCGTAGGTCTGTACTTACCAGTCCCTCTTCTCCCAACTCTGCTACTGTGACAGCTAAGTCCTGCCTTTTCGAATCATAAGCTTTGATCTCGAGACCATAATGAGTTTCGGGCTGATGAAGCCAGGTTTTGAGTAATTGATTTGTCTACACTTTGCCAAGAGCTTGAACCAGAAGCCACATCGATCTTCAGGGAGAGGATCCGTATGCGCGAGTTTCCCTCAGTGGTTGCTTTTATGCGGAGATTTGCAAGAAGACAGTTGTGACGGTGTCAGCCGGCCCGCAGGTGCACCCAAAGTTGTGCATGTAAAATGTTGTTAGGTCGAATCTTCGGACTGATATTGAAGAAACAACAAGATGGTATTCCGTCTTGTTGTGACATTGGTCCAGCTAAAAAGATAAGAGTTAGAATAAGTCCCAGTTTTGACCATTTGGAACCCAATTACGCACCCCACACTGGTTAATTTACGCACAGACTTTTCTGGTTCCATGGCGTATGGCAGGCATAAACTACCCTCTTTGGTATGAGAAAATAAGTAATTACTTACGTGTTGCCATAGATATGATCGTTTCAGTTGGGGCACGCTCCTCATCCTCCACACGATGCTCATACTGGTCTGTAAATTGTGAAAGGATGGGAGCTTTAGGTAAGAGCTGGCTGATCATTTCTCCGCTGATGTTTGGAGCCTGCTCGAGCCTCAGAATGCTGAGAATTTGGGATCAACTCGCAGGTTGAGCATTGCTGTACTTCTCCATCCACTGTTGTTACGTTGGCTTGGTGCCTTGTGGTTTCATTCACCCCCATGGTGGTGCCAAGTGCACCTATGAGTGTAAGGTAAAGCATAAATTGCATCCTGTCACTTGTCTTTTTAACCCCACTTTGTACAGAATAGCATATTCCAGGTCTATATAACACAGTGACAGGTATTTTAATGACAATTTTTTAAAATAATCTCCCCTTTTATGATTCTGATTGGCTGCATTAGAGTTGAATGTTTTGATTCAGTTTTAAAGAGATAAACTGTTTTAAAACGCTATAGTACATGCTTCCAGTAATTGGCCTATGTTTCCATCCTATTGGCAACAGATTTCATGGGAATATTGTAGAATCCACATGTTACGGTTTTCTTCCGTCAAAGGAGAGTCGGACCAAAATGCAGCGTGGTAATTTTTATACAGCTTTAATAAAGATGAACACGAACAATACAAAAACAAGAACCGTAACGCGAAAACCGAAACAGCCTAGACTGGTGCAAACTAACACAGAGACATGAACAATCACCCACGAAACACTCAAAGAATATGGCTGCCTAAATATGGTTCCCAATCAGAGACAACGATAAACACCTGCCTCTGATTGAGAACCACTTCAGGCAACCATAGACTTTTCTAGATAACCCTACTAATTCACAATCCTAATACCTACAAAAAACCCAAGACAAAACACACCACATAATAAACCCATGTCACACCCTGGCCTGACCAAAATAATAAAGAAAACACAAAATACTAAGACCAGGGCTGACACCACATAAAGAAAATATGTTCCACCTGTGGTGTGTTTCCACCAAAATTACTTGTGAATACAAATCAGTGCCTGATGACATAGTGCACACAAAATGTACGCCTACTTTTTCATGCACGTTTTTTTATGTACAGAATAAAAATCTAAAGTCCATTGTGGTTCCATCTCATTTTCAACTCTACCGTAATTTTGTCACAAAAACTGTTGCATTAAATAGCGATGTTGCATTAAGTGGCGATTTTAGCATGGAAATCTTGTTGGGGCAAAAAAATAAATAATGTGGGATGCATGCCAGCAAAGCTACTACACAATACTAAACAATTCATTAATTGCACTATAATGGTGACAAACGGTCCCCACAAACAGAATTTTAAACACAGATTGGATAATACTTATTTCCACATACAGGTTTCACTGCCTTCCAGACTGTTGCCCTTGTGATTTTTGTAGCCTACATTTTAACAGAGAAGTCTGTTCTCTGTGATTTATTTTCCCTCATCAAAGGTAAGGCAATAAAATTTTTTATAGCAGTGGTGTTACAGCCTTTTATAGCAACACTTCACAAAGGAGAGGGAAATTATGTTTAAACTTCATGCATATGAATTACCTGACGCATGAAACAAGTCACGGCCGAGCTATGGAAACATGAAATGCTCGTAAAATTGTATAAATGTCGACCAGACAATTTGTTCGTTCGACATGGTGGGATCTTTTTTTGTGAGTCAAATTAATTATGTGAGAAATAATCTTTATGCGCAAATAGGCTATTGATATAGTTAATAACCATCATATGGAAGTAAATTTGTAGTCATGATATGTTGTGTGTCCTCCCACTACAACTTGGGAAAGCATACAGTTTATTAGGCTACAGGTTAAATACATTATGATGAACATCACAGGGTGAGGGTCTGAATGTGCAAGGTGATGAACTTGACGTAACTTTCCAATGAATATCGAGTCTTATTCTGGTGACATGATGATTGATGCCATGGCTGCTGTTTGACAAATAAAATAATACCGCTCTTATCCATAACAATCTCTGTCACACCCTGATCTGTATCACATGTCCTTGTGATTGTCTCCTCCCCCCTCCACGGGTCATCCATCTTCCCCATTATCCCCTGTGTATTCATACCTGTGTTCTCTGTTTGTCTGTAGCCAGTTTGGCTTGTTTGTCAAGTCAACCAATCCTGAGCCTGCCAGCTGTCATGGACCTTTGTCCCACCTCTGAATTACCGACCTCTGCCTGACCTGACCCTGAGCCTGCCTGCCGTTCTGTACCTTTGCCTCTGTTGCTGTAATGAACATTGTTTCTTCGACACTGTCTGCGGTCTGGGTCTTACCTTTGTCCTGATAATCTCATAATGTTGGTTGCCTACCCGCACTGTGTCTGCAAGCTGTTGGCTAGAGCACATGTGCCAAAACCAGAGTGGGCACATTTGCTATATAAAGCTACCGCAGCAGTTTTTGTGACAAAACCATCAGTAGAGTTGAAAATGCGATGGAAACCCATTTCATTTGTATTTCTCTTTCTGTACATGAGAGTGAACTTCAAAGTGATTTAAAAAAAATGTACACTACGTCGTAAGCACAGCCTTTTATCCACAAAAAAATATGTTTGTTGGAAACACATCCCTAAGGGGAAATGCATATATTGTTTTGTGCAGATTATAGAATATTTGCTTGATAATCTGTCGCAAATTGGATGGAAACCTAGCTACTGTTTGGAAATGGGGCAGAACTGTTGTGTTGAGATGGGGGTAATGGGGCAGGGAGGACAACAAGCTGCTACATGCCAGACATATGAAGGTGAATTATTATTCATGGTAAGTAATTAGGTAAGTAATTAAAAGTAATTAAGTAATTAAAACTTGTTTTTCAACCACTCCACAAATGTCTTGTTCACAAACTATAGTTTTGGCAAGTCGGCAAGTCTACTTTGTGCATGACACAAGCAATTTTTCCAGCAATTGTTTACAGACAGATTATTTCACTTATAACTCACTGTATCACAAGTTTCAGAAGTTTACATGCGCTAAGTTGACTGGGCCTTTAAACAATTTGGTAAATTCCAGAAAATGATGTCATGGCTTTAGAAACTTCTAATAGGCTAATTGACATAATTTGAGTCAATTGGAGGTGTACCTGTGGATGTATTTCAAGGCCTACCTTCAAACTCAGTGCCTCTTTGCTTGACATCATGGGAAAATCAAAAGAAATCAGCCAAGACCTCAGAAAAAAAATGTAGGACCTCCACAAGTCTGGTTCATCCTTGGGAGCAATTTCCAAACACCTGAAGTTAGCACGTTCATCTGTACAAACAATAGTATGCAAATATAAACACCATGGGACCACTCATCCGTCATACTGCTCAGGAAGGAGACGCATTCTGTCTCCTAGAGATGAACGTACTTTGGTGTGAAAAGTGCAAATCAATCCCAGAACAACAGCAAAGGAACTTGTGAAGATTCTGGAGGTAACAGGTACAAAAGTATATATATCCACAGTAAAACAAGTCCTATATCGACACAACCTGAAAGGCCGCTCAGCAAGGAAGAAGCCACTGCTCATAAACCGCCATAAAAAAAAGCCAGACTACGGTTTGCAACTGCACATGGTGACAAAGATCATACTTTTTGGAGAAATGTCCTCTGGTCTGATGAGACAAAAATAGAACTGTTTGGCCATAAAGACCATCGTTATGTTTGGAGGAAAAAGGGGGAGGCTTGCAAGCCAAAGAACACCATCCCAACCATGAAGCACGGGGGTGGCAGCATCATGTTGTGTGGGTGCTTTGCTGCAGGAGGGACTGGTGCACTTCACAAAATAGATGGCATCATGAGGAAGGGAAATTATGTGCATATATTGAAGCAACATCTCAAGACAACAGTCAGGAAGTTAAAGCTTGGTCGCAAATGGGTCTTCCAAATGAACAATGACCCTAAGCATACTTCCAAAGTTGTTGCAAAATGGCTTAAGGACAACAAAATCAAGGTATTGGAGTGGCCATCACAAAGCGCTGACCTCAATCCTATAGAAAATTTGTGGGCAGAACTGAAAAAGTGTGTGCGAGCAAGGAGGCCCACAAACCTGACTCAGTTATACCAGCTCTGTCAGGAGGAATGGAGCAAAATTCACCCTACTCATTGTGGGAAGTTTGTTGAAGGCTTCCCGAAGCGTTTGACCTAAGTTAAACAATTTAAAGGCAATGCTACCAAATACTAATTGAGTGTATGTAAACTTCTGAACCACTGGGAATATGATGAAAGAAATAAAAGCTGAAATAAATAATTCTTCTTACTATTATTCTGACATTTCACATTCTTAAAATAAAGTGGTGATCCTAACTGACCTAAGACAGAGAATTTTTACTAGAATCAAATGTCAGGAATTGTGAAAAATTGAGCTTAAATGTATTTGGCTAAGGTGTATGTAAACTTCTGACTTCAACTGTACATTTTCATAATACCTTTACTGTTATTGCTCACTGGTCTAGATGGTCCAGTGGTGCCAGCTGAAACTACTGGACCCTAAATACCAGGAGCAGGTCCTTCCCCTTGGACATCAGACGATACCTCAGCAAGTGGATTGAGAGCGTCGACTGGTAAGCAAGCAGGGATGAAGACTGCAGAGAAGCTGCTGTAAAATGGATATACAAAGATCTATTCTATTTGACCGGTATTCTACTATACTCTACTCTGTTCTATTCTATCAGTATTTTATTGTATTTCATCTCTTTCATCCAATTTGAATTATCCTGTGATTCCATATCTAGGGATAATGTTGCTGTTCTGATATTGATATAATGTGGCTGTTGAAGAATCGCTGGCCACTGTCCGCTTCCACGATCTCCTAGCCCAGCTTGATGACCAACACAGCCGCTTCGCCCTGGAGAAAGACCTCCTGCGACAACACAACATCCGCAAGTTCAAAGGAAACCTCCAGGTGTAGTATGAGCTCAGGCCTTACTGCCAATGGCCTTCCATACTTTATTGCTGTACAGTCGTGGCCAAAAGTTTTGAGAATGACACAAATATGAATTTTGCTGCCTCAGTTTGTATGATGGCAATTAGCATATACTGCAGAATGTTATGAAGAGTGATGAGATGAATTGCAATTAATTGCAAAGTCCCTCTTTGCCATGCAAATGAACTGAATCCCAAAAAACATTTCCACCGCATTTCAGCCCTGCCACAAAAGGACCTGCTGACATCATGTCAGTGATTCTCTCGTTAATAACACAGGTGTGAGTGTTGGAGATCACTCTGTCATGCTGATTGAGTTTGAATAACAGACTGGAAGCTTCAAAAGGTGGGTGGTGCTTGGAATCATTGTTCTTTTCCTCTGTCAACCATGGTTACCTGCAAGGAAACACATGCCGTCATTATGGCTTTGCACAAAAAGGGCTTCACAGGCAAGGATATTGCTGCCAGTAAGATTGCACCTAAATCAACCATTTATCAGATCATCAAGAACTTCAAGGAGAGTGGTTCAATTGTTGTGAAGAAGGCTTCAGGGCGCCCAAGAAAGTCCAGCAAGCGCCAGGACCATCTCCTGAAGTTGATTCAGTTGCGAGATCGGGGCACCACCAGTACAGAGCTTGCTCAGGAATGGCAGCAGGCCATTTAACTGTGGAGTTAAATGAACAGTATTTTCTTCTCAGTCCGACAGAGAAAACACACAGACTAGCATTGGTTCTGGAGAAACAAAAGCTGGAGAGCAAAGTCAAAGACATGAAAAACAAGGTTCAGGTGAGTGATCGTTTCCATCATATACTATATGTTGATTGTTTCCTGGTGGAACAGTTCCATCAGTGATTTGCAGTACGTGTTCATGCATGTCAGGTTTTTCATCTATCTGATCCAGCACGTTTATCTCACTTGCTAGTGACATGAGACTTGGGAACACCTCTCGGAACCTGGGGCCTAAAGGGGAAGACTGGGTGAAAGCATGAGGAAGCTTTTTAGAGCTTTCATTTTTGTGGAAACCCCGCAGGAAAGTATCCGGGAGTCACGTGAAGAGAGAGTGGGAATTGTCAGGGTCTCAGACTTTGGTTTTCATGCATGTAAAATTATGCATAGCTTATCACATTGTTAATACTGTAATGGTTTATGTTTTGTTGTTGCTTTCCAAGTCTTGTGCTATTACTCTCTTAGGAACCAGAAGGGGGAAGTGGAGAAACTAAAAGCTGCTCCATCTGGCATAGAACAAGACAGCAGATTCAGCTGGAATGGCATTTTGTTGTGTGATGGTAGATGGAAATCACATTGTGTGATCATAGTACAGAGGCCACAAGTCTCTGAATTTGTAATCCTTGCAGTGAATGTTTGTTCATAGTTTGTTCCATTTGTTAGTTTGTTTAATTAATGTTTAATAATCATTTGTTCGTTGTTTTATTCATATCTTATTATCATTGTTGATCTGTTTATTAGTAATTTCCAAGTTTATATAAATTGAACATTAGGATGCTCTTGTTCAAGAGCACGGACTGTTGGATTCAACATTTTGAACATTGAGATATTAAAGACATGATAGATCAGACGCATAAGTATATTAAGGAGTGAGATCTGTAGAAAGACAGAGTGGCTGTGGATTGTGCTGGGTGGATGGGAGGAGCTTAAAGGATTGATATAGGGAGACAGATGGACATCTGTGGACTAGCCGAAGGAGGGGTTGAGGTCAGGAGGTGAGGTCAGATCCCCTGAAGGGAGTAATAAGGGTTTAGTATCCCATTACTCTTTCCTGTAGAACCAAGATGTAAGGATAGGAGAGAAGGAGGAGTGTCTTAAGTGGGTTATATATATATATATATATCTGTGATGGGAGAAATGTTGGGTTGTCTGAATTACAGCTGTACAGACCCTTTGGGCAGAATTAAACTTGGTTAAAGCTTCTCTAGACTCTGTGAGTTACATACTCTAAAAAATAAGAACCTAACCCTAGGAAGCAGATCAGGATATAAAGTCTTGGCATTCTCTCAACTAGCTTCACAAGGAATGTTTTTCCAACAGTCTTGAAGGAGTTCCCACATATGCTGAGCACTTGTTGGCTGGTTTTTCTTCGCTCTGCAGTCCAACTCATCGCAAACCATCTCAATTGGGTTGAGGTGATTGTGGAGGCCAGGTCATCTGATGCAGCACTCCATCACTCTCCTTCTTGGTCAAATAGCCCTTACACAGCCTGGAGGTGTGTTTCAAATCAAACTGTATTTGTCACATGCGAAGAATACCTTCTAAGACACATCAATGCATATGCCGAAGCACAGCATCTAGGAAACTCTCCCTAGAAGTCATAAGCCTAGGATTTAAACTAGGGAAGAACCATGCCATATCTCAGAGAGCGAGAGCGAGATTACATACAGTACTCAGGTCTGACCTGGTAGGAAGTCAGAGAGTATACATTTTACCACATAATTATTACTAATTATAGAGCGGGTGCCACTGAGAGGACTGTGTTCATTATAACTTCCTGGTCAGAATGAGAGATTGCATTCAATGTAAATGACATTTAAAAAAAATCTTTAGTACCAAAATGCATACATATTACACATTATTACTGAACAATCCTACATATACATGTTTTATAAGTAATTATTTTCCTAGAGAAAAGGGCATTGGGAATGATATATTGTAAACCACCACCAATCTCTAAATCCCCATCGTCAAGATGACCGGTTCAGTCACTGTCTCTTCCCCCCTTAATCTCCAGCGCCTTCCAGGTTTCGTATGTTTTCTTTTCCATGATATATCAACCTTCTTGTCTTTAGGCCCATGTTCTGTCTTGAAGACAGAAGTGCCCATTGATGCAAATGTTCACGATGTTGGAAAAGAGTTTCCACACATTTGATCATTTCAAGGACTTTTAGGTAATCTCCCCACCTAAAGCTAAAGACAGGCACAAAATAGTTGACCTCTGTGCAGACTTTTGAAAATACATACGAGCTAACTGATTTGCTGGCATTTAAACTATTGAATTCGGCACAACCTAAAATTTTCACTTTGGAGTCCGGACTATATGCCACTGAAGAGATTATGGCTTTCAAATCACCTCGTCCTCTTCCAATGCATACCCAGGCAGGGATGTTCCACGGAGGGCCTGTTCGATCTGACATAGAGCAAGTCTTATCTTAAGCCATTCTCTCATCCGCAACGTAGGAGAAAATGTAAGGGTTTTCCTCCTAGCAAGGTTCGGACCAAAACGCAGCGTGGTAAGTGTCCATATTGTTTTTAATAACAAAAACACTGAACACTATGAAATACAAAAACAATAAATGAATACGTGAAATGACAAAGCCGAAACAGTACCGTGTGGTGAAAAACAGACACGGAAACAATCACCCACAAAACAGTGAAACCCAGGCTACCTATGTATGATTCTCAATCAGACAACTAACGACACCTGCCTCTGATTGAGAACCATACTAGGCGGAACACAGAAAACCTACCTAGAAACACAAAACATAGAATGCCCACCCAACTCACATCCTGACCAACTAAAACAAACAACAAGAACTAGGGTCAGAACGTGACAGAAAAACTCCCCGTTTTTGGTTGAAAATGGGTGTTGAGGCAGACGTTTGTGAAAATCTTCACCGTTGAATCGTCTGGTTGGAAAATGTAACCCATATGTCCGTCACTGATATCCACTCCACCATTAAACAATCAGGAGCCTCACAAAGAATGGCTTTGATGGCTTTGTCATTGTGTTCATGACACGAAGGACACAATACACCGATAGTTGGTCATGTTTTATTTCTTTCTTCTTTAGAGTCTTCTGTGGTTAATCTCTTGTTGCAGGTAGTGTTCACAGCTCTTTACTTATACTGACCATGTACAAGATCACTAAACAGCAGAGACATAAGCTCACTACAACATTGCCATACTCTTTCAAAATGTGAAAACACATTCCACAGTTCAACAATACATCAATCACCAGGACAGCCTTAATGCAAACACATGCTTTACCCTTAACAGGTTACATAAGCATTCACTCCATAGCGCGAGAACATCAGGACCGTATGTACATAAATGAGCATAACCCCGTGACACATAAAATAGGTCATCAATCACTTTTGAACACAAACCTTCAACTGTATTCCCTTTGAGGTTCACAAACTCATTCCAAGTGTAAGGGTTTTCCTGTGGTGAAGGAGAAGCGGACCAAAATGCAGCGTGGTGGTTATTCATGTTCTTTAATAAAGGAACTAGACATGAAATAACTAACAAAACAATAAATGTGGAAAACCAAAAACAGTCCTATCTGGTGCAAACACAGAGACAGGAACAATCACCCACAAACACACAGTGAAACCCAGGCTACCTAAATATGGTTCCCAATCAGAGACAATGACTAACACCTGCCTCTGATTGAGAACCATATCAGGCCAGACATAGAAATAGACAAACAAGACATCCAACATAGAATGCCCACTCAGATCACACCCTGACCAACCAAAACATAGAAACATACAAAGCAAACTATGGTCAGGGTGTGACACCAAGCTTGATGAAAACTCTGAAAAGGGCATTCCTTTCAGTCATTATATACTGCTACACAAACAAGTCATATAAGCATGATTTACATTATTCATTATTAACACTGGTTCCTGCATGTGACTGACAAGGCTTCTTCTCTCAAGGCTGGGAACTTGAAACTGAGATACTCCTTTTGGTTCCCAGAGCAATGTTCTGGGCGTACTGTCAATTGGTCTGAGGAGGTCACAGCCACCTGCAAGAACCAAGATAGAGTGAGGGAGATGCTGTGTACAATTCAAGGCTATCTCTTTAGACAATACAATTCTCTCAGACACAAGTTTTAAATATATGAAATTATAAACTGCCGCTGTAAATAAAATGACAGTAGGAATATTCATGTAATACTCACTGTGCTGGAAACAATTCATACTTTGGTGTTAATTTGGTGATCATTTGTAACATTTATGGATATAATTAATGAATATACCCAAGTCTTCACATGCCTATATTCAAGAATATAGAGTGGGAGTAAAGGGAGATATCCATATTTAAAGTTATATATTTATTCATTGTTTGATCATTTAAATAAATATTTCTCCCTTGCCTGCAACACTCAGCTGAAGCGGATACACTTGAATGAAAACAAACAAACTGATGACATCAGTATACACCTGTGGTACATTCAAAATAATTAGCTAATGTTGAAGATGACCTGCACCTACACAGGTGAACAATAAACACTCATACGTACGAGGCTTCCTGTGCAACAGGGACTGGGAAGACCAAGTCAAGTCAAATCCAATGAATGCAACACTGAACACTTGAGATGAGTTAGTCAATAAAAATATATCCATTCATCAAATCACAGGTTGCCTTAGTACTTTTAGCAGAATTGAGTAGGGATTTTGATGGCAATTGAGATTTTGATGGCAATGTCCTCTGTCATTACCAGATTTGTCGTCGCTGTCCCTCCCATAGTCAATGACACAAACAAATACACACAGACTAGTTCTCACCAAACTAACCTGACTTTTCAAGTATACCCTTACGTTATTTTACACTTTTACACTCTAAACAGTTAAACAATCAATATGCGCATCTCTGCATAAAAAGTGCTCCATTAGCTGTGTAGGATCGTCTTAGTGTTCTGCTTTCATATAGGCCCATAAGGATAACTATTTTATCTCTACCCAAAAGAGGCATTTGGGTGAGTATGGCGAGATTTAAAGTCCACCTTTGTGGAGTTGTTCTGAACCAAAAACATTCATTAAAGTGTAATGCACTGTCTATAACTGATGATAAAATCAATGTAAAAAAAATACATCTGACAAATAAATAAAACGTGTAACAAATCATAATATTAACACCATTCACACGGGTGTATCCATGAAGTGATAAATCAATGTTTTCAAAGGGTTTTATGTTTTGCCCTAAAATTTGACTTAGCACAGGTGGGAAACATGTCTGGCTGCTGGTTGAATTGTATTGTATTGCTCCTGAGGCGTGTGATATCCTCTCTTTTTTTAAGTCGCCGACTAGACTTTATTATCAGGAAAGCTTTGGCTGAAACCTAAATAAATAACCCCCTTTCTACTCCAAATTAAAATAAGATTATAGAACAATCAAAAAAAAAAGAATTGGGGGGTTATTTTGGAGAAAAAGGTGCAAAAATGTCTAGCTATCGAATAGCAAACCAACAAAACCAAACTCATTCCACATAATGCCATACTTTGAATTCATATGAAGCTCCTGGGCCTAAATCAAAAGACCAGAGGTCTTAAATCATAGATAACCTGGTCCCAGATCTCTCTGGCCTGTATAGCCAACTGAATAGCCAGTGTCATATACAGCACAAACAGATTTGCAACCAGGCTCCCTAGATCTGTGAACATGTGGAATAGTTTATGTCATGCATTCTGCCTCATCAATAGAGACAAACTTAAGCCTAATGCACAGTGTGTGGACCCATTTTTACCCATTTCCTTCAAAAGCTGTGCCAGTGAGAGTCACTTGATTTCACTACAGATAAAATAGTATTTACACTGAATCCATCTACCTCTGATATTATATTAATTTCAGGGATATACACACACATTACATAAATGTACACGTTATCTTATGCATACGTTCAGGTTTTACACACTGTTGTACATAAAGAGAAATGTTTTGTGCACTTAAATGTAGAAAATACATTCCACATAGTGCCGACACACACTGAGGGAGAATTGCGCAGTACGACATAAATAAAGCGAAGCGAAAGGAAACAACCCAAAAAACATCTGGGAAAAAGTCAAAGGTCAATATATATATATATTTTAAACACATTGTCGTCTTTCAAATGACAGAAATACAATATTTTTATACAAAATCAAAAATACAGTACTATCGACGGTATACGTGACCTACCACTGATGTGACAAATGGACCACACACTTACAGTAAGTCTTCCAGATAGTTAATGGGGCCATAGAAATAGAATGACTGGAAAGAACCAAGCCTCTCAGATCACATACATATATATATATATAATTTCAATGGGAACGTCCGTTCTAGTTATTTCATTTCTATGGATAGATAAGAGTATTAATTGGCTCATAGTAGGCCGTCAATGTTCTTCTCCGCTATCTCCTTCTCTTTGTCCTCAGTGGCGCCCCCCGGTGGACTGTACTTGTTGTTGTAGTCCTGGAGCATGGTCACAACGTCGTGGTGTCCAAAGTGCACTGCCTCTTCCATCGGTGTGTTACCCCACCTTGATGGAACAGACAAGAGACATTGTAAACACGGCTCTTAAATGGACACGTTTTACATGAGCTAAGTTTCCATCCAATTGGCGACAGATTTTCATACAAATATTCTCAAATCTGCATAAATAAAATGTGTGCATTTTACAGAGTCAATGCGGGGTACAGAGTCAATGCGCGGGGGGGGGGCACCGGTTAGTCGAGGTAATTGAGGTAATATATACATGTATGTCAAGCTCATCACCATGCACTTTTACCACCCTGTGAAGTTCATTATAACTTATTTCACCTGTAGCTTAATAAACTGCATGCTTTCCCAAGTCGTAACGGGAGGACCACACAACATATCCTTGTGTGGCTCCAAGTTTCCCCATCTTGTTTTTGGTTTGTTGACATTTGGAAAGCTTAATGACACATTTGCTGTTTTCATTCGGCCTGTCGTGACATTTCTTATCCGACATGTATTCTCATAAAAAAGTGGGATGGAAAACTGGTTACAGACAAGACACTGGTTGTAAATATGTCTTCTCGTCCATTGGAGACATTGAACCTTAGCTACATTGACAGACACTGGGTGGTCTTTGGGGGCCATTGAATCTAAACTCACCTGTCTTTGGGAACAGGGTTGACCCTGCATGCCTCCAACAGGAACTTGACCACCTCCACATGTCCCTCTGCTGCAGCCACATGGAGGGCTGTCCTGGAGTCATAGTCCCTCTGCTCCATGTCCATGGAAGACAGAGCAAACCTGGACACATTCCACAGAAGGACAGTGATGAGCACAGTACAGCAGCCAAAATAGCGCACACACCACCTCTAGTCCCCAAGTAGACACACAGGGAAACCTCACAAGGTCTCGGTCTGACACAGGGACAGATTTGGAATTTACTCTCCAAAGATGTCAAAACATGACATATTTCCTTTCATGGCTTATTTTCAAGGCCTTGTTGGTCAACATGGAGATAATGCAGTGCTGTGTACCTCCTCAGTGCAGACACATCGCCAGTGTACGCAGCAAAGAGAAGATTGATGACCGACTTCACCTGAAAGACAACAGAGAGGCAGCTGGCGTCAGTTTGCACGTCAACCACTTTCCTTTAGCACTATCAGCATCTTCCAGTGGATGGCACTGTTGCTTTAAAAAAGAACACTCAGTCCAAAGACAGCCCTTTCAAGGGAATAAGTCGACTACATGTACATGGAGGCACCTTGGTGAACGTAGGGAAGTAGAAAAAGAGCGGAGAAGGAACGAGAGGCTCCCAGTAAAACTCGACTCACCCTTTGGTCTCCGCCCTCCCTGCGAGGATCCAGCTTCTTGACAAAGTGCTTCAGGTTGTCGTAGTTGTGGAAGTTGCAAAGGGACACCAGATCCTGGAACCAGAGCAAATCCCTGTCAGGCTTTCTGCTGGTTTTCTAATCATCAATCAATCAATGAATTAGATCACTGACAGAGAGACAACAGAGTGAAAACTGTCAGTTTCTCGTACCGTGCAGAACTGGATTCCTCGTACACTGTTACCCAGCTTGTCCAGTGGAGGGGACCAGCACATGATACCCATGACGTTGGGCACCACCAGCAGGATGCCCCCTGCCACGCCCGACTTCGCTGGAAGTCCAACCTGCCAGACAGCATAGAGGAAGAGGTTAACAGGGAGTGCAGACAACAGTGTCAAAACATGACAGCAATAAATGAACAGCAGTGGATGGACAAACATCATGGAGTAGGAACTGCAGTGCAATGCTTAAACGGTGGCAGACTGGAGACACAGTGGGAACAACGACAAAGAGCAGCAGGCCAAACAGACAGTAGGAAACAATGCTAAACTAGGGGGGGGCTAGGAAAATTATTGGACTGGAAATGGGAATTCTAACTCAAATCTGTCTGTTGTACATGGTCCCTGTCAAATCAACAAATACAAGTATTGAAGGAAGGAACTTGGGAGACTCACGTGGAAAGCGAACTGTCCCGAGAAGTCGTACATGCCACATGAGTGCATGAGGCTCAGGGTGTTCCGTACCGCCTCCGGGCCCAGCACGCGCTCGCCTGTGATTGGACAGAAGCCGCCGTTGGCCAGGGTGGCCGCCATGACGCTAGCGCTTTCACAGGTCACCTCGATGGAGCACAGCTAGAGTAAAATAGAAAACTGTTAATATACCATTGGGAATAACAGCTGACAGAGTGAGAAAAACACAAACAGGATGTTTCTCCATTGAAATGATACAGCTTCAAACTTGAACCATGTGCAACACTTAACAATGAGCTGCAGTTAGTTTCAGAATGGGTTGCAAGGAATAAGTTAGACCTAGATATTTCAAAAACTATAAGCATTGTATTTGGGACAAACCAATCACTAAACCCTAAATCTTGCAAGGAATAATGTGGAAACTGAGAAAGTTGAGGTGACTAAACTGCTTGGAGTTACCCTGGATTGTAAACCGTCATGGTCAAAACATGTTGATACAACAGTAGCTAAGATGGGGAGAAGTCTGTCCATAATAAAGCGCTACTCTGCCTTCTTAATAACATTATCAACAAAGCAGGTCCTACAGGCACCTGGACTACTTTTCAGTCGTGTGGTCAGGTGCCACAAATAGGGATTTAAGAAAATTACAATTGGCTCAGAACAGGGAAGCACGGCTAGCCTTTAAATGTACACAGAAAGCTAACATCTATAATATGCATGTAAATCTCTCATGGATCAAAGTAGAGTAGAGATTGACTTTCATCACTACTTGGTTCTGTAAGAAGTGTTGACAAGCTGAATGCACCAAGCTGTCTGTTTAAACTACTAGCACACAGCTCAGACACCCATGCATACCCCACAAGACATGCCACCAGAGGTCTCTTCACAACCCCAAGTCCAGAACAGACTATGGCGCACAGTACTACATAGAGCCATGACTACATGGAACTCTATTCCAAGTCAGGTAACTGATGTAGAATCAGATTTAAAAAAACAGATGAAAATACACCTTATGGAACAGCAGGGACTGTGAAGAGACTCACACACAGGTACAGACCCGCAATACACACACACACGCTAGCACACACGTACATTGTAATATTGTTGCATGGTGGTATTAGACATTTTGTACTGTAGATATGTAGTGGTGTAATAATGTTATGTGAATACTGTTTTATCTTTCTGTTTTATGTGTGATGTAAGTGCCTTAATGTGTTTGGACCCCAGGAAGAGTAGCTGCTGCCAAATACAAATACTCACCTGGAAGTAGAGGTCTAAAATGGAGGTCATGTCTGTCCCCTCTGGAAAGCACTAGAAAGAAACAACAGTGATTTGATTTGACAGTCAGACAATGCCTAGTAAAAATGTCTTCAGTGATCTAGGAAAGATTGATGTACAATGTGTGCGCTTGTTTCAGCTGTCGCCAACCTTCTTCTCCTTCAGGTAGTAGCCAATAGCAAAGTTCCGATCTCCAGACTCCCTCTCTGACTGGAATCTGGGTGCAGAGAGTTGTGTTGTTAGTTAACGGGAACATTCGGAGTTCTGTTTCAACTAAGTTTAATTCCAATTTGGAATCCAATTCTACTTCCCAAACCAGCAAAGCTATTTGTGTTGTTGACATAGCCGCTATTTGTTGTTGACATAGCCGAGGGAAGTCGTTTGGGGGTGGGGGCGGTGGCGGTGCAACAAAAACCGCTAGCTATATCAGTCTGCTAACACAGGACTACAGTTGACTACTTTTGAGAATTGTATGAATTCAGCACCCCTACTTCCCCTATGGTTTTTGATGTTGTCCAGGTCAAGATTTATCTCTATGGTTGTTGTTTTTGTGATGTTATTCTAAAGCAGAATAAAGTACTGTCTGAAACTGATAATCATACTAAAAATGCGATTGATGAAAACAACACTGATGAATAACTAAGGCATGGCACCTGGCCAATGGTGGTGAGCCCAAGGTGCTGAACCAAACCACAACCCCAGTTCTTCATCTTGAGAACTCACGTGGCATTGCTGAAACCCACATACTCGTTTCCTGCTAGCTTGTTCATGAAGTTCATGACCTGCAATACAAAGTTGGTCAAAAGGTCACAAAGTGTACCCATCATAACAAAGACGATCATCTCAAACAGTCAGCGCAGCGTCGGTCTAAACATAAAAGAACTGGGTAGCGTTACTTACATAATCAAATTTCTCAGCGTTGCTTGCCCCTTGCTAAAAGAGAAACAGAAGATCACATAAGTATGAATGACTACATTCATTAGATGTACAGTATATTGTATATTGCCTAGCTAGTTGTCACGCCCTGGTCTTAGTATTTTGTGTTTTCTTTATTATTTCGGTCAGGCCAGGGTGTGACATGGGTTTATTATGTGGTGTGTTTTGTCTTGGGGTTTTAGTAGGTATTGGGATTGTGGCTTAGTAGGGTTATCTAGAAAAGTCTATGGTTGCCTGAAGTGGTTCTCAATCAGAGGCAGGTGATTCTCGTTGTCTCTGATTGGGAACCATATTTAGGCAGCCATATTCTTTGAGTGTTTCGTGGGTGATTGTTCCTGTCTCTGTGTTTGCTTGCACCAGATAGGCTGTATAGGTTTTCACGTTACGTTTGTTGTTTTTGTATTGTTCGTTTTTTCATCATTATTAAACATGTATGAAAATTACCACGCTGCATTTTGGTCCGACTCTCCTTCAACGGAAGAAAACCGTAACACTAGTGGGAATATCTTATGACAAATTCAAATTATTCCTAGATCAAATTACCAACATCATTACAAAACCTAGCAATAATCATTATAAAAAAACAGTATGTACCCTAAAGAAAATACATTTAGTCCTAATATAAAAAATATTTAGGATTACTGGGCAAGTAGCTAGATGGATATGAAATGAATCACTAACTAAAGAGTCAAGGGTTTTGAAATGAGAAAATAATCTACCAAAAGACAATCAGGAAAACAATGTGTAGGCCATTATACCAGACTGTTATGGGGATAAAACACACCACAGGTAAATGCAATTCCTTATATCTGCAATTCTGCATAGACAGGTATACGTGAAGTTAATCTGTAGTAGTGCAAGTAGCCTATGTACTGTAGGGGTGTCTGATCCTGTGTGATGTAGAAGGTTATGGATCTATATGTGCAGATTAATTAGTGATGTCCTCCCTTAATATTGTGGAACACACTGACTTCTGTGATATGTTGTATAAGCTGAGGAGAGGAGGTACTACAGCAAGGAAACTTTATATTTAACTCTAATAATACAAATAGTGCAAATAAAGCAGTTAAATACATTAAAACAATAAAACACAAATAATCGATCTAAAAACAAAATGGCATGTTTGTACTATCATGATTTTGAAAAACATGTTTTTTTTGTGCCTTTTTTCATTATCCAGGTTATAAGCAGTTTGTAAACCGTTTGTAAAATGCAGGTGACAAATAGCAACTACTACAACTGTAACAAATCCAGATGTTGTTCAATGGGGGAATTAATTTAAGTAAAAGAATTACCAACGTCATTGACCTGTGGCAGTGGTCATAATTTCCCACAGATCTTAATGCTGTAAAATATGCAACAACAAATAAACCACAAACGAGGCTTCAAAAATACATTACAACGTTCCCAAAGTTTAGTCCCAGATTTACCATATGGGAACCACACTCTGAGAGACAGATCTGGTCTATATTACTGAATACATTAGATTAGAATTAGAATGTGGGGGCATCCAATCAGTGGATTGATTATTGAGCTCACCATTAGCAACCTATACAGTGATTGGTTTAAGGTTATAATGAAGATTTGAAGTAGAAAGACACTGTTACGGTTTTCTTCCGTCGAGGGAGAGTCGGACCAAAATGCAGCGTGGTTGATAATATACATCTTTAATGAAGATGAATACGAACAATACAAAAACAATAAACGGAACGTGAAAACCTATACAGCCTATCTGGTGAAATACAAAACACTGAGACAGGAACAATCACCCACGAAACACTCAAAGAATATGGCTGCCTAAATATGGTTCCCAATCAGAGACAACGAGAATCACCTGCCTCTGATTGAGAACCGCCTCAGGCAACCATAGACTTTGCTAGAACACCCCACTAAGCCACAATCCCAAAACCTACGAAAAACCCCAATATACAAACACACCACAAAATAAACCCATGTCACACCCTGACCTGACCAAATAAAGAAAGAAAACACTAAATACTAAGACCAGGGCGTGACAGACAACACATCATTACCCTGTCAAGTCAAATGACTGCCATCCAAATAACCAAATGACTAATAGGCTACAGATGTAGGATCTTACTTTTATCACTCACTGCCGGAAAAATGCAAACTTGTAGTGTATTAAAGGTTTAAAAAGGCTTCTAAAGTTCGTAATTTCCACTTTAAAATGTCAAAACTTGATTTGCCAGAACAAAAACTGTATCAACCCCTACAAAAAAAAATCCATTAATTATAATTCACATAATAATTCACATTTCCTGTTGCTGCAGGATTATTTTCCTGCTGTTGCAAACTGGCTCAAATTAAGATCCTACATCTGGATATCACTAGGTGTAATATTTTATGTACTGTACTATGTACCATATTGAGTACATAGTGTACAGTATGATACAAGTATCAATAAAATAAATCGTTAACACTAATTACTATAGAGTTGTTATTCCTTATAGGTGTTACTCCTATAAACTCTTAGACAGGATAATCATACGGCACCTTTCCATCAGAGTTCAACCCCAAATCAAACCAGACAGGAAAACTCAAGGCTTCATTCAGTAACTTGGCTTGGTTGCGGTTGAGATTGATGAGTAGCCAGGCCTCATCTATCTGGGTCCGTGTGCCATGTTACGTTGAAATATGGAACAAAGTGCTAGTCTTGTTTTGAAGGTGGTAAGCTAGTGCCTACAAATGTCTTCATCTAAGGCAAACAGTTGTGCTGTTGAATTATTAAGCTATTTCTAACATCACTTCCTGAATAATAGCCAATAGCAAAGATGTTCTACTCCTCTCAGCCAATAGCCAGCCAGGTTAGCTTTGCCTCTGCCTGGTCAAAAACACAAGATCTAAGCAGGCGATGGAGGCACAGAACACACCTGAACAAAGGCATGGGTCAGCATTTCTTTTTGAAACCAATGTTTCCCCCTCCAAAAAACATACATTATTATCTGAACTTCAAACGCTATTTACCTTTAGGAGGGACGTGCACACGATAGCGCCGGCGTTAACCATAGGGTTATGTGGTTTATCTGTGGAAATCAGTGTATGTTACATTACAACACGTTTACAAATGCAGTGGACAGAGTATACGTTCAATACACACCAAGGTTACATTTTCTTCACAATCACCACACACTACTCGACACATTCAATGTGAGAGGCAAATATGCCCAAAGATCATGCAACTTTGATCTTGAAGTGAGGAAAGGAGCAGAATAACAAATCAGAAGGATAATGAATGAATGCTGATGGGACCACGGCTGCCTTTTGTAGTCTAAAGACCATACTAGTGATATTGAGGAACACAGCCATGAACTCACAGCCCAGTACTAGCTGTACTGTAGGTCTCTTGTGTTATGCCACTTCCCCTTTCCTTCCCCTAAACCCTTTGAATCTTCTTATGCAATCACACAAAAAAAACCAGGAAGAAACAACATTCCTACCACTGCTAGCAGTTTGCATAAACGGATTAGATAACATGACCAATGGGAGAAAGTGCATCAAAACCGAAAACCGACCTGGGATTTACTGAAACCCTGTACTAAACCCCGAGTCACAATCTACAGAGCTCAGATAGCATCATTTGCCAACCAACACAGCAATCAGAGCAATGAGTTACATTGCCTCGATTGGATTTGAAACAGACAAGGCTTGATTTGAGAGAGCTTGACAACTGCTGCTCTCCATATAGCTTCTGCATGCGCTTCATACGTGAAGCCGAAATCCACAGGAAGTGAAACATTGACACTGTTGTCATTGCTTTCGTTTCGTTGATGAAACCGAGTGGTAAAAAAAAGATCACATTGCATACGATGACAGAGGGAATGAAACTGTGTTCGTTGTTTGAAGTAACTTCTTTGTTGTTGTAATATCGCAGGGCGGACGTGGCCGTTTCACAGAGTACGGATTCCAGCTTTAAACTAGGATCTTATCAAAGATATGATACATGAGGTTGGTGTTATTCTCCAGGTCTATGTGGACTATTGCAAATGGAGTAGAGCGTATGGACATTGTACTGATTCTGTACTGATTCTATCCGGCTACACCAACACCTCTCATTAAGATTACATAACAGTACCATGGCAACAGACTGCACCACAGGCTGGATCACCTTGCATTGAATCACATGACAACCCACCCAGAGGGACTACTTTCTCTCAATCAACCCGCACAACTGCCTTGTCCAATGTATGTATACAATATATAAATGATTCTATGAAAGAACAAAATCTTTTCACAGGGTATGCTAGGTTTGAAGTAAAATAGGACCACCTGAGAAGCACTACATTGTAACGAACTCCTCTGTTCTGCGTTCTGCGTGTGAAATGAACAGCCAAACAGCGAGCAGGGGGGCTCCAGACAAACCGGTGCTGCCTGCGACCATAGAATTACAGAATCTCATTCTGGAGCTCTGTAGGTTTTACAACACCAGCCACTCTAGTATTTTATATCTTTATACGTGTGACCCTCACCTTCCTCGTTAAGGAATAGTTTGTTGAAGCGCAGACCGCTGGGCTCTTTGCCGATGAAACGGTGCACATACTCTGTCCCGTGGTCGTTCACGGCGATGGCGTACTTCAGAGGCTTTACACACGACTGCAGGCAGAACGGGACTTTGGTGTCACCCGCTGTGTGTCTAAAGAAGGGGATGGAGAGAGAGCAGAAGGGGATGGAGAGAGAGCAGAAGGGGATGGAGAGAGAGCAGAGGGGATGGAGAGAGAGCAGAAGGGATGGAGAGAGAGCAGAAGGGGATGGAGAGAGAGCAGAAGGGATGGAGAGAGAAGGGGATGGAGAGAGCAGAATGGATTGAGAGAGAGAAGGGGATGGAGAGAGAGCAGAAGGGATGGAGAGAGGGGATGAGTGGGGGGAGAGGACCAGGAGATAAAGGCAATAAGCAAAGGAAAATGTAAACAATACGAAAGAATGTCTCATTAGGTAGGGTAACTAATTAGCTACTTTACAGTGTATGCCATTGTCACAATGCTGCTGTAAGCAGTTTGACAGGAACACTATACTGTACATCCAAATGGAAAGTGTTCCATCTTAACAGTAGAAACACAAATGTAGGCTACTACATGTTTACTGCATGTGAAACATGACTATAGCTGCTGTACCTTTGTCCATCCACAGTGCATATGGACACGGCCCAGAGGTCCGGGCTGAACCTTGCCAGCTGGGGAATGTAGTCAGCCACCTACGCAACAGAAAATAAGGCAACATATCAACACTTACCATTCCCCATGGGCATTTAATCAGGAAATGATCATCACCACCATCACCATGCAGTCTCACTGACCCCGGGGCCTCTCCCTCACCCACCTGTCCTCCTCCCAGGTGTTTGGCATTCTCATAGAGAGCGTCGATTTCGGAGGCAAAGGACACAAAGTCGGGGATAACAAACTTCTTCCTGAAGGCCTGGGTGAGCAGCACGATGTTGCTCTGGACACACCTGGGAGAGAAAAGGAGACAGTGGTGTTTATGTCAGGTACCAGAATCTCCTTATGACTAGTGTAACACATGGAGTCCTGTGTGCTTCAGTTGGAAGAGCAAGGCACTTGCAATGCCAGGGTCACGGGTTCAATACCCGCTGGGGCCACCAATAAGAAACTCTATGCATGCAAGTCGCTTTGGATCAAAGCATCTGCTAAATGGAATATATTATATTATATTGTACATATGATGCAGGGAATAGAAAACTGTGAAGAATTAGCTCATAGATTTGTATAAAATGTTATATGACATCAGATATCTATTTACCCTGTCCTATCCCTGCTACTGTATAAAATCAGATATCTATTTACCCTGTCCTATCCCTGCTACTGTATAAAATCAGATATCTATTTACCCTGTCCTGTCCCTGCTACTGTATAAAATCAAATATCTATTTACTCTGTCCTATCCCTGCTACTGTATAAAATCAGATATCTATTTACCCTGTCCTATCCCTGCTACTGTATAAAATCAGATATCTATTTACCCTGACCTATCCCTGCTACTGTATAAAATCAGATATCTATTTACCCTGTCCTATCCCTGCTACTGTATAGAATCAGATATCTATTTACCCTGTCCTATCCCTGCTACTGTATAAAATCAGATATCTATTTACCCTGTCCTATCCCTGCTACTGTATAAAATCAGATATCTATTTACCCTGTCCTATCCCTGCTACTGTATAAAATCAGATATCTATTTACCCTGTCCTATCCCTGCTACTGTATAAAATCAGATATCTATTTACCCTGTCCTATCCCTGCTACTGTATAAAATCAGATATCTATTTACCCTGTCCTATCCCTGCTACTGTATAAAATCAGATATCTATTTATCCCTGTACTGTATAAAATCAGATATCCCCTGACCTATCCCTGCTACTGTATAAAATCAGATATCTATTTACCCTGTCCTATCCCTGCTACTGTATAAAATCAGATATCTATTTACCCTGTCCTATCCCTGCTACTGTATAAAATCAGATATCTATTTACCCTGTCCTATCCCTGCTACTGTATAAAATCAGATATCTATTTACCCTGACCTATCCCTGCTACTGTATAAAATCAGATATATATTTACCCTGTCCTATCCCTGCTACTGTATAGAATCAGATATCTATTTACCCTGTCCTATCCCTGCTACTGTATGCGCCCACTGGTGTGTTTACTGTATAGGTTTCTCTTGCCTATAAATCTTTGCCTCCCAGATGGCTTCCAGTCAAAGCTACTGCAGCTCCTAGCATGTTTGTTTAGCTCCTAGTGTGTTGTCTTGTGATCTGTATCCTGCAGGGTGGCTTGCCTACAGAGTGGTTTCTCAAGCGGTCACTGGGCTATGTGTGCTATGTCACATGGTATGTCCTAGGGATGTAAACAGGAACAATCTTTTTAAAGCAAATATCAGCTGATCTGGAAAGGACAGTTCTTGTGATCGTAGAGATGAGTCTCGTGACAAATTGCCATTCATTATTTTTGTAACAAGGATATTTTAAAATGAACGGGATTGATATGACCTTGGCAATCTGAAAGGACTAGGCTATGACATGCTTCCTTATAAAGCCTGAACTACTATGAATAACTCATGACTTGAAATGCATTGAGCAAATACTTCTAAGGAACCTGAATAAGTTATGGCCCTACACGAACTGTGTTTAAATAAAGGAGGCACACAAATGACTAAATGATGACCAGTGCTTGACATATCAAAAGACCACTAAAGCCTTCTATTCTAGGTCGAGTGTCTAGAGTGTTCTGGAACTAACCTGTTATAGAACCCAGCTCTAGAGTGTCTTACTTCTTGAAGACGTCTAGATAAACATTACTTCTAGCGTCTGTTCTACATCCCAGTACTAGACTGTCTTACTTCTTGAAGAGGTGTCGGTCCAGGTTTCCGTCTGACGTGGTCTTCATGATGACTTTCAGGTTCTCCATACATTCCTTCAGCCGGGGGTCTCCGGTCCGAAGCCCTGTGGCTTTCAGCGCCTGCAGAAAGCATGGCTCGTGTCAGGGGGCTGACGATTATCATGTTTATTACATTTACAAACATTTATTATGTTTGTAATGCTTATAAACAAGGCTATAACTTGACAAGTTAATGGCATATTACGCTATATTTCTTGAAGGATCCAATGTAAATGTCAAGACTAATAAGGCCTATTGAATAAACTGCTCTTCCATGCCAGATAGCAGGAGATCAACATTTCACCATAGAAATAGAATGAATTCTAATCTGACAAGAATCTAATTCTATAAATGTCACCCCGAGCAAGGGGCCATACATGAGTGAGCTATTGCTTCCTGGTACAGCCAGAGTAGTAACAAGCATTATATTCAGATATACCGTATACGGTTGTGGCAGTAACCATGACACAGCAGGCACCATTGCTATACTACCATCCATCTGGCCCAACCATGTGGCTGCCTGCTTGGCTCTGGTCTGACACTCACTGTGGTGAATTTGTGAGCTGGGATTTTTTCAGCGCCCCCGGCGATGGTGTAGAAGAGTAGATCCTCCAGACTGGGCAGGATGCCTGCCTGCCTTCTCCTGGCACACACACACACACACACACACACACACACACACACACACACACACACACACACACACACACACACACACACACACACACACACACACACACACACACACACACACACACACACACACACACACACACACAGAGTGAGGAACGGCCAGGGTTCTCTAAAGGCAATTAGGGAACAGCAGCAGGGGGCCGGGATTAACTAGCTATAATACTGTAGAGGAGAGGTGGTGAGTATTTCATGTTACAGCCACAGATTTAAGGAAAGGGTTTGAACCCTGCTTCCAAAACACCCATCTGATAGTTCAAGGAGAGTTTAGAGAATTTTTTATAGACAATATCTTGTTTGCATGGATCTTCAATCATAAATAAGGTAGACTTTGTTAGTTTTATGTCAATTTAAATACATGCATATCAGTTACAAATTATAGTATCATGTTTTAGCTAATGCTCGGGGGCTTGAAGTGAGTCATTGGCCCATTTACTGACAGGTATTATGCATAGCAGCTCCAAATCCGTTCCACTCACTCTGGGAGAGGAGAGTTAGTACAGTATGTTAGAGGTAGATAGATAGGTGGAATACTGTCGTTAGGCCTAAACGAGATGTATGTATTTCATCATGATCCACCATACACCACATAGGATCTCTGAGGGAGGTGGGTGGGAGCTCAGGCTCAGTCAGTCCCGCAATGCATCATGGGACAGACAGGCAATAGAGCTATAGTAACCCAGCTCCGTAGCCTGCCCTAGCGATTAAGAAGACGTCACAACGTTTAAAAATGGATAAAAAGAACTTTGGTAGAGGGTCAAATCCCCTCATCAGCTACCCAGGTATGACTCAGACTCCGGACACTGCACTGTATCTTCCAGTTTGTTGTTGTTTAAAAGGATCTCTTCCAGTTTGTTGTTGTTTAAAAGGATCTCTTCCAGTTTGGAGGTTGTTTAAGCCGTATTCGTTTGTTTTGACTCCTACTCTTAAATGATTACGATCCTTTATCATTTCCATGACAAATTATTTGATAAGGCCTATTTGATTGTGGTCCTTGGTCCATTTCTGGAGTCATTTCTGGATTGCTGATGCCTGCCAGAGAGGAATGCTGGAACAAACAGGTCGGTGGGACGGCTGGGGAAGTCAAGCGCGGTCGCTTGTAGAGGCTGAGGACACTTCGAGGTAGAGAATTGAAGAGAGAGCACTCAGCAGCCGCAAGGCTTAGCCTGGAAACACCACAGTACATCTACACGAGAATGAATGAATAAATTGAGACATATACTTACACATCAAGGCAAAGCAAGCGGATCAAACGAAAAAGGAGAGAAAATATGCAGAGTAAGTGAGTGGCATTAGAACAAACTAAGTGACGTAGTGCATCATCATCATCATCAAGCAGATAGGCCTACTGATAAGACACAGATTCATGGATTAACATACACGTTCAATATTTAGGACACATCCAATACTGCAGAACAACAGTGAAAACCATGGCATGGCAGAACCTGAAAAAAAAAAATCATTATACCCTTCCAGCAAAGCACAGCATAAAACAAAACATTAAACTGAGGACGTGTGTTGTGTTCCAAACTGCCCATATGGACATCACCCTCTCTGCTTCATGTCTCCAAGCCCTTGCCCTCATCCCAGAATAGTAGGAAGTCCCAACAGGCAGGCTACTAGGAGGTGTGAAACATCTGGATTGGTGCTGATGATGCTCCGTTAATTAATTCTCACCCAGCCTTAGCTGGCCTTCCTCCCTCCCCTATCTTCCCCCCCTCCACTGCCTCGACCTGTATCTCCGTGCAGTAGATGCATTTGAGTTCAACTGTGTGCAGCATGTAGAGAGAGTGCCTCGTCGGAAGCCCTGCACGGAGCCCGCCATATAGCCTAACCCTCGGCGTCCAACCGCACACTGCCTACAGTCAGTGTGTTCCATCTACTGTGCTATTTATACACTGGAGTTCAGTTGAGTTCAATAAGCAAAAACAAGGCAGCGTGACTACTTCAACTGTGACCAAATGAAATGAACAATCTATGCAAAATATAATTATTTAATTAATGTGTGGGTTAGCCTGTAATTCTTGAGATGACAGTTATCACATGGTCATAGGCCTAAATGCTTGCAACTTCAAGGCAGAGCTCTGGTGAATATGTTTGTGCCTGACACAAACATTAACCAACTTGATGGAGTCATTTTGGCAACCATTTTTATTCGACCCAATTTGTCAACCTGGTTTCACTACCTCTAAGATGTTGAAACCAGCCTGGTTTCACTACCTCCAATAGTCTGTTGACAGGAGGGAACCACAAAACTCAATCTGAGTCAGGGCAGTGTCTGAAGGACTCAATCTCTATTCACTCACAATATTCTGCAGCTGCACAAGTTAACACAATGCAACCCAGGGCAAAACCAGAAAAGGAAAAACCTTTAAATTGACCAGACTGTGTATTGATAATTCTGCTCTAGGCACAAAGCTATAGACCTACCTTGGCTACCTTCCAGCAGAGGACCCATTTGGACTGACTAGGCCTAATGTTTGTGTATCTGTGACTGAACCTAAGCTGACGCGGGATGTTGTTGTTGTCAATAATGTACTAAAGCTGGTTTGACACCAGCGAAAGCAAATTGACTATGGATAAAACAAGAAGGGTGCCTGCTAAGCTGTGGGCAATGAGGCATATCATTACCAGTAGATGCATTTGTTTTCTGTGAAAAAGCAAACTGACTGGATGTGACAGAGAGAGCGAGCCTATTCCTGGCGGCATTAATAGCCTAGGCTGACTCTACACCTATCTGCAGTAAAATGCATGAGTAAACTAAGGAGTTCCTGTCCCCATTATCATGTGACTATTTTGTTTTTCTCATAAGAGGGACTCCATTCACAGCACACAGTTGACTGAGTAAGATTAGGATAGGATACCTGTAACCCTCTGTGGGAGATTGAATCAAATTGAGCCATCAAATGTTATGTATGATTAGAAACTGGGTCTAGAGAGAGAGAACTATCTTATCGTGTTCCTCTCTGGGGCTACAGTATTACTGTTCGCTGTAACCAGCTCCCCCAGGGTCAAAGAGTTATTGGTGACAATGACACGATGCTCAAATTAAAGCCACCGACTTGGGCAATTAGTAGCAATACCCACGTGTGACAGCTGCACAAGGGGATGGGAATGCTTTGGCAGCAGTGTATTGTTAACCGAGTCATGTTTTTGCAGTGAGAAATGATGCAATAAACTAACATTACCCCAATCAGACTAGTTGGTATGGCCTAATGATTTCACATCTAAATTGGGTGTAAGATCCCTCCATTCCTAAGATCCCACCAAGCATATTAAAGCTAGGCCTAAATGCTAGGAAACTGATCCTTTGTCAAAGAGACGGTCATTGGGATTATACACTGTAGCCTATGCAAAGCCACACCCATTATCATTCCAAAATGGTAGCCCCCTAGATGATGTCCATCCCCATTCCCAAATCCCCACTGACTGTCACACTAGATCCAAAATGGTAGCCCCCTAGATGACATCCATCCCCATTCCCAAATCCCCACTGACTGTCACACTAGATCCAAAATGGTAGCCCCCTAGATGACATCCATCCCCATTCCCAAATCCCCACTGACTGTAACACTAGATCCAAAATGCCAAGCTACCCATTCTGATGCAGCAAGCACCATTCTGCCCAGTCTGCAGTGGCAGAACTGAGACTGTCTCCATGGTAATAGACTTCTAGGATTCTAAAGTGCCTGCAACTCTGCAAGATTGGCTGAGAGGAGATTTGATCAAATGATTTGCTCATAATGGTCATTCAATAGCCTACCCTTAACACAGGTCTTTTTAAATAGCAAAGTGGTCCCTGCCACCATGGACAGCACTAATATTGGACAGTTGCCTTTGGCAAAGGAGGGCAGTAAAATAAATAGCCTACTTTATCAGCTGGCCTAACACGGTGAGAACAAATACTCACTATCTGATAATATACTCATGATATGCCAACTATGGTGATTTTCAATGTAGCGATGTGTCCAGAATTACAAGTTGTTGAAACACCCAGCAATTGTTATTATCATGCCATTATTACCATGCTATATAGCCTGCAAGAAACTATAGAATGACAGAGGCTGTTCTGTATTCATGTAGAATGACACTCATAACAGAGAGAACAGATGGAGAGAGCTTTCTCTAGAGTTGCAGCAAACATTTAAAAAAAATCACAGCTTGATGACCGACCTCCAGGTGTCATTGATGAAAAAATGAAAATCCCTTTCTGATATAGGCTACGGCCTGAAGGAGCATAACCAGGCTTTACAAATATTCATGACAGATATGAACTGTTCTAAAGTCATGTTATTATAGGCTATTACTGTTATAATAGCATTACAACGGTGCTGTTTCATAGACAATACAACTTCATAACATCCCAAATTAATGCATAACCTTCTGCGTGATGAATTTCATGAGGTGCGAGGCCTATCTATGCATGCATCCTCCTAGCTGTATCAACACCAACACCAAAAGCAAAGACGCTGCACAGGTGTGCAGGACTGATGTAATATGGGTCTCTTTGACGCTTCAGAACTGAAACTGTCAGGACACACAGGTCACGTTAACATCTGTAGACAAATAAGGACTGCATAATGTATTGCAGCTCATTAGAAACCAATCTAGCTTGCTCGACTCAGTCCATGTGATTATTCTGCATAGAACCTCCCCACTGGTAAGTATAATTTCATAGCTTTATCAGCTGTACCGGCTAGCTAACGGTACTCACTTTTCGGCAGCTGCCTCCTTGGTGGCGGTGTCATTTTTGGTGTCCGTTGGCGGTGGGGCCGTACCGTCATCGCTCTTGGTGGAGAGCTTCCGAGTTCCGTGGCCGTTGGTAGTGTATGGCGAATCTCTCCATCCAACCGCATGCTGGAGACACTTTACTTTGGGCACAGATCTGACATCTGTACAGGCGGTGCTAAAGCAATACGCGACTGATGGTGATGTATTTCTGGCTATACCTGTCAAAGGGCGCTTCAGGTTGGATTGAAACAACTCCTTGAGCACTACCGAAGACCGAAAATGTAGCATTTCAATCCTATCAAGCTAAATAGTGGAACGGTTTATAACTCAGCTAGCTAGATATTTAATAAATATGAAGCAATATATCCCAAATGCGTTGGGTTTTAGTCGTGAAGAATGGTCCAGTCACAGGGAGTCACGATTCTTAAAATGTTTTCCAGTGGACAAAAACATCTATTCACGCCCAAATCTACTCCTATTGGCTCCTGTTAGCACTTAAATCATCCTCAGATTGGCTGGTCTGGTTGGCTGTCATTCATGCTAATTTCCCGTGTATCATGGCTTCAAATGTACCAGGTGAATGTGACCGAAGATTATGAATATACAGACAAGATACATGTCTCTCGGCCGCCCTGACAATCGGAGTCGTTGTCCACAAATCAGCATCGCGGGCCGTCTAGCTCCCGCCTATCCTTTCATTAGAAAAACGCCACCTGCTGGAGGGAGACAGATTATCCGTGGAGTTGGGCTCTCTCTTCCTCTTCCTCTCTGACGTGACAGACATCTAGTGCTGAGCAATTACTGCTTTTTGATGTCGCTTTGGTTTTGGTTCAATAAAAAAATTCGCGGTGTTCGATTATTTATTTATTTTACATTAAAAACATTATGAAATAATGACATTACAATGATTAAAGACTTTTAAATGAATTTCCAAAGGCAAAATATTGAACATTCAATTGTCAAAACACCACAAAATGTTCCACTGTCTCTGTCAGGTCCACATATAAAAATAGGAAATAGGAAATGACTATGAAGATTCTCTGAAGCAGGATGTTCAAGGGAAAATGCTAAGTTTCAAAACACTTATATAAACAAATCAAATCAAATCAACTACCAATAAACTAACCATCATCTAGTCATAACCTACAGTTGAAGTCGGAAGTTTACATACACTTAGGCTGGAGTCATTAAAACTCGTTTTTCAACCACTCCACACATTTCTTGTAAACCAACTATAGTTTTGGCAAGTCGGTTAGGACATCTACTTTGTGTATGACACAAGTCATTTTTCCAACATTTTTTTACAGACAGATTATTTAATTTAGAATTCACTGTATCACAATTCCAGTGGGTCAGAAGTTGACTGGGCCTTTAAACAGCTTGGGAAATTCCAGAAAATGATGTCATGACTTTAGAAGCTTTTAATAGGCTAATTGACATCATTTGAATCAATTGGAGGTGTACTTGTGAATGTATTTCAAGGCTTACCTTCAAACGCAGTGCCTCTTTGCTTGACATCATGGGAAAATCAAAAGAAATCAGCCTAGACATCAGAAAAAAATGGAGACATCCACAAGTCTGGTTCATCCATGGGAGCAATTTCCAAACGTCTGAAGGTACCACGTTCATCTGTACAAACAATAGTACGCAAGTATAAACCCCATGGGACCACGCAGCCGTCATACTGCTCAGGAAGGAGACGCGTTCAGTCTCCTACAGATAAACGCACTATGGTGCGAAAAGTGCAAATCAATCCCAGAATAACAGCAAAGAACCTTGTGAAGATGCTTGAGGAAACAGGTACAAAAGTATCTATATCCACAGTAAAACGAGTCCTATATCGACATAACCTGAAAGGCCGCTCAGCAAGGAAGAAGCCACTATATATACAGTCAGTACCAGTCCAAAGTCATTTTTTTTACTGTTTTCTACATTGTAGATTAATAGTGAAGACATCAAAACTATAAAATAACTCATATGGAATCATGTAGTATGCAAAAAAGTGTTAAACAAATCAAAATATATTTTATGTTCTCGACTGTTCAAAGTAACCATCCTTTGCCATTCTCTCAACCAGCTTCACTAGGTTGTCACCAGGAATGATTTTTCAACAGTCTTGAAGGAGTTCCCACATATGCTGAAAACTTGTTGGCTGCTTTTCATTCACTCTGGGGTCCAACTCACTCTAAACCATCTCAATTGGGTTGAGATCGGTTGATTGTGGAGGCCAGGTCATCTGATGCAGGACTCCATCACTCTTCTTCTTGGTCAAATAGCCCTTACACAGCCTGGAGGTGTGTTTTGGGTCATTGTCCTGTTGAAAAACAAATGATCCCACTAAGCGCAAACCACATGGGATGGCGCATCACTGCAGAACGGTGTGGTAGCCATGCTGGTTAAGTGTGCCTTGAATTCTAAATAAATCACTGACAGTGTCCCCAGCACAGCAACCCCACACCATCACACCTCTTCCTCCACGTTTCACATTGGGAACCACACACGAAGAGATCATCCGTTCACCTACTCTGCGTCTCACAAAATCTCAAATTTGGACTCATCAGACCAAAGGACAGATTTACATCAGTCTAATGCCAATTGCTTGTGTTTCTTGGCCCAAGCAAGTCTCTTCTTCTTATTGGTGTCCTTTAGTAGTAAGCCTGATTCACATAATCTTCTCTCAACAGTTTATGTTAACATGTGTCTGTTACTTGAACTCTGTGAAGCATTTATTTGGGCTGCAATCTGAGGTGCAGTTAATTGCCAATATCCGAGGCTGGTAACTCTAATAAACTTATCCTCTGCAGCAGAGGTAACTCTGGGTCGTCCTTTCCTATGGCATTCCTCATGAGAGCCAGTTTAATCATAGAGCTTGATGGTTTCTGCAACTGCACTTGAAGAAACTTTAAAAGTTCTTGAAATGTTCCAGATTGACTGACCTTCATGTCTTAAAGCAGTGGTTCCCAAATGTTTTATTGTCCCATACCCCTTCAAACATTAAACCTCCAGCTGCGTACCCTCTCTAGCACTAGGCCCAGCGCACTCTCAATTTTTGTTTTTACCAATCATTGTAAGCCTGGGAAAAAAACAACACGATACATTTATTAAACTTAAGAATGAGTGTGAGTTTTTGTCACAACCCGGCTCGTGGGATGTGACAAAAGAGCGAATATAGGAACACGGCACAAATAATAAAATAACAATAATCAATAATGTTGTTCTTTAGCCATCTTACATATAAAACCTTATGTCTAAACTTGTATATCAAAAATTGTGAATAACTCACCACAGGTTAATGAAAGGGTGTGCTTGAAAGGATGCACATAACTCTGCAATGTTGGGTTGTATTAGAGAGTCCCAGTCTTAAATAATTTTCCACACAGTCTGTGCCTGTATTTAGTTTTCATGCTAGTGAGGGCAGAGAATCCACTCTCACATAGGTACGTGGTTGCAAAGGGCATCAGTGTCTTAACAACTCAATTTGCCAAGGCAAGAAACTCTGAGCGCAGCCCTATCCAGAAATCTGTCAGTGGCTTCTGATTAAATTCAATATTCACAGAACAGCTTGTTGCAGTTTCGATTAGGCTCTCTTGTTCAGATATCGGTAAGTGGACTGGAGGCAGGGCATGAACGGGATAATGAATCCAGTTGTTTGTATTGTCCGTTTCGGGAAAGTACCCACGTAATTGCGCAACCAGCTCACCCATGTGCTTCGCTATTTCACATTTGACATTGTCCGTAAGCTTGAGTTCATTTGCACACAAAAAATCATATAATGATGGAAAGACCTGTGTGTTGTCCTTGTTTATGCAGACTGAAAAGAGCTCCAACTTCTTAATCATAGCCTCAATTTTGTCCAGCACATGGAATATAGTTGCAGAGACCCTGTAATCCTAGATTCAGATCAATCAAAGTGAGAAAAAACATCACCCAGATAGGCCAGTCGTGTGAGAAACTCGTCATCATGCAAGCGGTCAGACAAGTGAAAATGATGGTCAGTAAAGAAAACTTTAAGCTCGTCTCTCAATTTAAAAAAACGTGTCAATACTTTGCCTCTTGAGAACCAGCGCACATGTTGTTAAAGCGTTACAATGGTCGCTGCCCTTATCATTGTATAATGCAGAAAATACACGGGAGCAACTGCTTGCACGCGCATTACCACTCCACTATGTCTCCTTGTCATGGCTTTTGCGCCATCAGTACGGATACAAACACATCAAGACCACCAAAGTCCATTTGATGTCACAAAGCTGTCCAGTACTTTAAAAATATCCTCTCACATTGTCCTGGTTTCCAGTGGTTTGCAGTAGAGGATGTCTTCCTTAATTGACCCCCCATAAATGCAACGGACATATACCAGGAGCTGTGCAAGGCCCGCCAAGTCTGTTGACTCATCCAGCTGTAACTCATAGAATTCACTGGCTTGTATGCAAAACAGTAACTGTTTCAAAACATCTCCTGCCATGTCACTGATGCGTGAAACAGTGTTGTTTGATGAAGGCATTGTCTGTATAATTTTTTTGGGCCTTTTCCCCCAGCAATGTCCCAGCCATATCCGCGACAGCAGGAACAATTACATCCTCCACAATAGTATGGGGCTTTCCTGTCCTAGCCACTCAGTAGCTCACCATATAAGACGATTCTAGCCCCTTCTTATGAATGGTATCTGTTGTCTTACCACTCGAAAACCATCTTTATTCTCGCTCAAAAAACTCCTGTGGCTTATTTTTCAAATTGTCATGTTTCGTTTCTAAATGTCTGCACAAGAGTGAAAGTTTCCTGCGAGAGAGTAACGGTTAAAGTGATTGGATGTTAATTATTTCACTAGGCTACGTGTATTTGTGTCACGTCCTGACCTTAGTTCCTTTTTTATGTCTCTATTTTAGTTTGGTCAGGGCGTGAGTTGGGGTGGGAATTCTATGTTGTGTATTCTAGGTTTTGTATTTCTATGTTTGGCCTGGTATGGTTCCCAATCAGAGGCAGCTGTCGATTGTTGTCTCTGATTGAGAACCATACTTAGGCAGCCTGTTTTCCCACTATGGGTGGTGGGTAGTTGTTTTCTGTGTCTGTGTTTTACCATACAGAACTGTTTCGGGTTTAATTTCTTTCTCTTGTTCTTTTGTATTCAGTGTTCAGTTATATTTCAATAAAATATGGACACTTACTTTTGGTCCGATCTTTCCTACTCCTCCTCAGAAGAGGAGGAAAACAGTTGCAATTTGACGTTGTGTTGTTATTTCGCTGAACACTAGATGGTTTAATTAGATTTTTGGCAGTGAAACGAGGCTACTCAGGTGAGAAAAAAACCACACCCAAATGTATAGCCCATTGGAAAATATAAATGTATTGTTTGAAAATGTGAACTACAAATTTTGTAAAAAATATATTTTTAGAATTTTTTAATGTGTTATTATATGTGTTATTTAATTATTTTGATGTCTTCACTACTATTCTACAATGTAGAAAATAGTTTAAAAAATAAGAAAAACACTTAAATGAGTAGGTGTGTCCAAAATTTTGACTGGTACTATGTGTGTATGTATGTATGTGTGTATGTGTGTATGCATACGAGAGCAAAAATAAGTGCAGAAATGGTTTGCTCACTGGGAAATGAATATCCAACTAATCAATGACTGTGTAGAAAGTTGAGTTTGTGATAGAAACTGTGAGCTTATTACAGTATTATAGACACTGTGTCAAGGGACTTCCTATTATCTTCTATGTAGAAGAACCCCTTACCATCTAATGACTCTTGTGTAGCTTGTGAGCGTCATAGAGCAACACGTGAATTTTTGTGAAATTCTCAGCTTTTCACATATAGCTTGCAATAGTTTGTAGCTCAAACCATTCAGACTCGACAGTAGCTTTTGCAAAAAGACCTGGCCCCAAGCTACCAATCTAGCCTAGCCCCCGTTAATCACGCAGACTAATGGATGGTCGATCTACGGATGCAGAAGAAATAGACAAATCCGATGGTACATTGGGTTAACTGCTACTGTATCTCACCTGTTACAAAGGCCTTGACAGTTACAGTAGGTTTGTGTCATTTTGAGGGTGCGCATTGCCTACGCAAAAATCAGTCTCCAAGCTTTTAGCCTGTTACATGGGACAGTCTATTGTGCTTGGGGCTTTCATCTGGTTGCCTTTGTGCTGCTGGACAGCAGGGAGATGTAATATTTCTCTTTCTAGCCCGTTTTTGTCCGTCTACCCTACGCCTGCAAAGCGAGTGAGTGGGCGACATGCGCCATTCGTGTCCACCGTTCGTGCCTTCAGTTTGCCTTGGGTTCCTCCTGGGTACCTTGGCACCCAAACCCCACCTCTATGTCTAAGGTCAGCGGCAGCTGTGTTGTCGTGCCCTGGAGCTTATGGTTACACTCGCCGCTCTGCCCATTTAGTAGAGCGTCTCCGCCATTTGTATCCAGCATCAGTCGCAGTGACTGAAAACTTTAACGCCTGTGAGCGGCAATAACCCCTGCGTTTTTTGGGCACCTCCCTGCAAGGGAAGGCCCCCTACCTCATTAATGGCCATCTTTGGATAGTGGAGGCTCTTGTATTGCAAAATGTAATATCAAAGTTTACAGGCAGGAAGGTAGAGGTATGGCTACCTCTTTCACACTGTTCTATGGCATTTTCTAATGGAAGATTTGCATTTTGGGAACACTCTTTGGGCTGTTGCGGTGACATTTTCACTGCCACACCGGCAGTCATGAGTCATGTCATAATTCCATGTCATGAGTCACGGTAATCTCGGTAATCACGGTAATCTTATGCACCCTGGACATGCTTTGGTAGTACCCAACTTGCTAACGTCCAAAATTTCTATCCACAAGTCTGTGAGAGAACGTATAGCCCTAGGCGATGCTTTTGGTTCATTGATTGTGCAAGGATGGCTTAGGTAGCCTACAATTATAGTGAATTTGATTTTGAATAGCATAGTAATAGGGCATTTTTTATATTTTCATAATTAAATTGGGTGACATTACCTTTAGCACTGTGGTGAGATATACAGAATATCTCACCACAGTGCGTTTCCATCTCCTCCTCTCTCTGTTGTTCCTTTTGTAATTTATTTATTTAATATATATATTTTCTTACCCCCTTTTTTATCCCCAATTTCGTGGTATCCAATTGTTAGTAGTTACTATGTTGTCTCATCGCTACAACTCCCGTACAGGCTCGGGAGAGACGAAGGTCGAAAGCCATGCGTCCTCCGATACACAACCCAACCAAGCCGCACTGCTTCTTAACACAGCGTGCATCCAACCCGGAAGCCAGCCACACCAATGTGTCGGAGGAAACACTGTACACCTGGCGACCTGGGCCAATTGTGCGTCGCCCCCGGCTGCGACAGATCCTGGGCTCGAACCCTGAGTCTCTGGTGGCACAGCTAGCACTGCGATGCAGTGCACTAGACCACTGCGCCACCCGGGAGGCCGTTATTCCTTTTTTGAGCGTACAGAGAGGTGGTCAACAATTTAGGGAAATATGTTTGAGAAAACGTTACAGTTGATGTTCCAGAACAGATTTCACTTGGTTCCTCATATGAAGTGGATTTAACAAGTGACATCAATAAAAGATCATAGCTTTCACCTGGTCAGTGTCATGGAAAGAGCAGGTGTTCATAATATTTTATACACTCAGTGTAAATTAGTAATACCCAACGATGTACACCTGCCTATACATGTGGATATGTATGTTGTAATACCACACAGATCAGTCACATTATCTCAAAACACTGCCACTACCGACCCGATCATTGCGCACAAGATACAATCATGTGTTGAGGGTAAATGCACATTGACCATGACCAGGCAGGCAAACAAAAGCACAAGAGGACAGTGGCGTTAAACAATGGGTTAAAAAAAATAAACAGGATCTGCAATTAACCAATTGATGTAGAATCTGAAGCATCCCTTTAATGCATGTAAGGTGCTGTGGTTGGCATTTAAAAACAATGACTGTATTTTCATAAACATGGGTCATTTTCCAAAATCCATAATGTAGTTTACAAAAGTTCAAATCAGGAAGGCTGGTCTGAATGACCGTTTTTCAGTTTGACAACCATCCACTACTAGCTATAATAACCTTAAGGCCCATCATTGGAACTCCTTTCGCCTAGCAAGGGGGTTTCAATGCCATCTGCCCAGCAAAGTGCTACCCGTCATCAGCATTTGGCTCCGAGGAGCATGGTGGCATGAAGTGGTTTCTTTGAGAAGAACAGGAGGGGGTGTTTTACCTCAAGTTATCCTAACAGGTAGGCCTACATTATATTCACTGTGTTTCTGCATTTTTGGGGGGGACAAAGCATGTATTGATTAATGTTCACTAGTTAAAAGATCACATTTCAGATCTAGCTAATGATTATGCCCATGGTAAACGCAGATAGGCAACCCAATGCATCAGCCTATTTATTTATAGCCACTATGCTGCATCAGCTGGGCTACAGGTGATAATGCTTATAGCATAACTGAGAAGATGGACCATGCATAGGCTTGGTCCAATCTGACCTCTTCTCCGCAAAGCTGTTCTCCCTCAGCATGTCATTCAACAGTTGAAGGCCCTCATCCTCAGACTGAGTCAGGATAACCCAAAGGGGGAGTCAGGTGTGGGTAAGGAGAAGAAAAACTATGCAGTTCTCTGTCCATTATCCCAGATGAAATCACTGAATCATAGCTCCCCAGTATGCACAACGATGTGTCAACAATTTCCTACACCACTACTAATACTTTAACACTTACCACAATACAAAACGAAATTATAACTACAAATATCACCCAGTTTCTTAGGCACCTTCCTTAAAAAATATAAATGTACTTACCGGTAACAGAACTGGAGGTCTAGACAGAGGGATCTGTTCGCCAAGGTGAAGATGTAGTCCTTCATACTCCATCTGCTGTTCGTTCATCAGGACGAGGGGGAGTGCCCGATTTGGGACAGTGTCTCTGACTTTGGCCCCCACATCCGTTTGCCTGAGGGAGTCTGACACAAACTTGTTGTGAACATCCATAAAATGGCCAAATATTCCAAAAGATGAAGCTCTTTGCTCCTGGAACTAACCACACACAACATTGTGTTCAATTTTGTCAGAGAACAAAGAGGGAATAACTGGATTGACAAACTGGCTTACATATTAATCCCTGACCCCCGCCATCTTCCAGTCTAGTCAGCAGGGTACAGGTCCTCTTTGCCTTACAGCAGGTGTTCTTGAACAGACTTCTGTCATTGGTTGCTTGGGCCCTTCTTCTGCTTTACATTTGTATTGGAGGATTGCAACCAACTTAAAAGTGCATACACCGCCACCTACTGTACTGGAGTGTGAGGCCTCCCTATTACTGTACATTATCTAACCATGTGTTTCCCCTTACTGTTCTAGAGTGTGAATTCATTACACTTTGTGACACAAAAAAGGGAAGGGAAAAATGATGAGGAAAAGGGATGAAAATTGCCCTACCAACTACACCTACACCCATTAAAACCTCACCAATATACCACTACTTGATCCTATCGGATCCTACACCAGGCCAGAAGCCTGGGAGGACACTATCGTTCAACACACCTTGTAACTCTTCTCTGTTTGGGACCTGACGTCCACATTGTGTTGACACCTACAGTGGTAAGAAAAAGCATGTGAACCCTTTGGAATCATCTGGATTTCTGCATAAATTGGTCATAAAATTAGATCTGATCTTCATCTAAGTCACAACAACAGACAAATACAGTCTGCTTAAACTAACAACACAAATTATTGTATTTTTCTTGTCTATATTGAATACATCATTTAAACATTCACAGTGTAGGTTGGAAAAAGTATGTGAACCCCTAGGCTAATGACTTCAGCTAACCTTGAATCCAATCAATGAAACGAGATTGGAGATGTTGGTCAGAGCTGCCCTGCCCTATAAATAAAAAAATACAAAATTTAGTTTGATATTCACAAGAAGCATTGCCTGATGTGAACCATGCTTCTGACAAAAGAGATCTCAGAAGACCCAAGACTAAGAATTGTTGACTTGCAAAAATCTGGAAAGGGTTACAAAAGTATCAGAAAGACAAATTGCCTATAAATGGAGAAAGTTCAGCACTGTTGCTACTCTTCCTAGGAGTGGCCGTCCTGCAAAGATGACTGCAAGAGCACAGCGCAGAATGCTCAATGAGGTTAATAAGAATCTTAGAATGTCAGCTAAAGACTTAAAGAAATCTCTGGAACATGCTAACATCTCTGTTGAGGAGTCTACGATACGTAAAACACTAAACAAGAATGGTGTTTATGGGAGGACACCACGGAAGAAGCCACTGCTGTCCAAACAAACATTGCTGCACATCTGAAGTTCGCAAAAGAGCATCTGGATGTTCCACAGCGCTACTGGCAAAATATTCTGTGGACAGATTAAACTAAAGTTGAGTTGTTTGGAAGGAACACACAACACTATGGGTGGAAAAAAAAGGCACAGGACACCAACATCAAAACTTAATCCCAATTGTAAAGTATGGTGAAGGGAGCATCATGGTTTGGAGCTGCTTTATTTCCTCAGGGCCCGGACAGTTTGCTATAATCAATGGAAAAATGAATTCCCAAGTTTATCAAGACATTTTGCAGGAGAATGTAAGGCTATCTGTCCACCAATTGAATCTCAACAGAAGTTGGATGACGCAACAGGACAACGACCAAAAACACAGAAGTAAATCAACAACAGAATGGCTTCAACAGAAGAAAATACACCTTCTGAAGCGGCCCATTCAGAGTTCCGATCGCAACCCTACTGAGATTAGAGGTGAACCGATTAATCGGAATGGCCGATTTAATTAAGGCCGATTTCAAGTTTTCATAACAATCGGAAATCAGTATTTATGGACGCCGATTTTGCCGATTTTTAATTTATTTTTTAAATATATTTTTTTTTTACACCTTTATTTAACTAGGCAAGTCAGTTAAGAACACATTCTTATTTTCAATGACGGCCTAGGAACGGTGGGTTAACTGCCTTGTTCAGGGGCAGAACTACAGATTTTTACCTGGTCAGCCCTGGGATTCAATCTTGCAACCTTACGGTTAACTAGTCCAACGCTCTAACCACCTGCCTCACAAGGAGCCTGCCTGTTTCGCGAATGCAGTAGAAGCCAAGGTAAGTTGCTAGTTAGCATTAAACTTATCTTATAAAAAACAATCAATCAATCATAATCACTAGTTAACTCCACATGGTTGATGATATTACTAGTTTATCTAGCGTGTCCTGCGTTATATATAATCGATGCAACGCTGGGGGATGATTTAACAAAAGCGCATTTGCGAAAAAAGCACAATTGTTCCACGACTGTACCTAACCATAAACATAAAATATATGTTTAAAATATAAAATATTTAGATTTAGGGATGCCACCCGTTAGATAAAATACCGAACGGTTCCGTATTTCACTGAAATAATGAACGTTTTGTTTTCGAAAATGAGTTTCCGGATTCGACCATATTAATGACCAAAGGCTCGTATTTGTGTGTGTTATTATGTTATAATTAAGACTATGATTTGATAGAGCAGTTTGACTGAGCGATGGTAGGCAGCAGCAAGCTCATAACCATTCATTCAAACAGCACTTTTGTGCATTTTGCCACCAGCTCTTTGCAAACACAGCGCTGTTTATGACTTCAAGCCTATCAGCCTAATGGCTGGTGTAACCGATGTGAAATGGCTAGCTAGTTAGCTGTGTGTGCGCTAATAGCGTTTCAAACGTCACTCGCTCTGAGACTTGGAGTAGTTATTCCCCTTGCTCCGCAAGGGCAGCGGCTTTTGTGGAGCGATGGGTAACGCTGCTTCGAGTGTGGCTGTTGTCGATGTGTTCCTGGTTCGAGCCCAGGTAGGGGCGAGGAGAGGGACGGAAGCTATACTGCTACAATGGCAACTATACTATAGTGCCTATAAGAACATCCAATGGTCAAAGGTATGTGAAATTCAAATGGTAGAGAGAGAAATAGTCCTATAAATACTATATTAACTACAACCTAAAACTTCTTGTTCTGAGCAAGGAACTCAAACGTTAGCTTTTTTACATGGCACATATTGCACCTTTACTTCTCCAACACTTTGTTTTTGCATAATTTAAACCAAGTTGAACATGTTTCATTATTTATGAGGCTAAATGGATTTTTATTGATGTATTATATTAAGTAAAAATAAGTGTTCATTCAGTATTGTTGTAATTGTCATTATTACAAATAAATAAATAAAAATCGTCCAATTAATCGGTATCTGCTTTTTTGGTCCTCCAATAATCGGTATCGGCATTGAAAAATCATACTCGGTCGACCTCTAGTCGAGATACTGTACAAACAATTATCTTGGCTAAGTAAAACAAAATGATTGTTTTGATATACTGCTCTGCTATCTAAAGTGTAGTCAGTGGCTAGCTAAGACAGAGAAAGGGGACATACATTCATAGATGGGCACAAAGGTCTCTGATCTTGCTGGTGAACGGTAGCTGACAGTGCCAGCTAGAGATGATGTGCAGAAGATTCCTGCAGGAATGTGTAGTCTTGCTGAGGTCTTCTCTGTTAATAATTAGCATTTTGAATTGTTATAGTTAATTCAGGTGACTATACTGACAAAACCACCCTTTGTCTGAGAGAGAATTACACGTCACGCCTGGGTAAACCTACACGAAACATAGACCTTATAGGAAGTAGTTCTAAAATCCCAGAGGCAAAAATGAATGAGGAATAAACGATTGAGACCATAACTGGGTTTTACCGCTAGATTTTATGGGTATTATGACGCGTGTACGTACTGTGCCGGACTATTTGCTAGGTTGCGCTCTGAAGTTGTTTCCATCCGGAATATTAATAAAGGGACACTGTATCTTAACTCCTCCTCCACATTTACTGGATTGGTGGAACAATGCAGAAGAGAAACTCCCCGGACAGTGCTTTTGTTATTCTCGTCAAGACCAGAATGTGGGGGATTTATACGGTTTCAGGAGTTTATTTTATGCCTGGCTACGTTAGGTTATTTGTAGGCAGTTGGCGTGTAGCCTACACACACCATCATTATTTGTTATTGAATTGTAGGCTACCGGTAATTGCATTTCCCCCCCAAAATCCTGTGTTGTTTTATTGACGTGTGCAGTGATAAATAGCCATACACACTCAAATAAATAACACCACTCAAATGGGTAGCCGTCTACACAAATGGTATTAGCATATTCTTTACAATGAAACAGATTACTTAGATGCCATGCCAAAGAGCGTGAACCACATGCATAATAATAAAAGAAATTCCCGCATTACCGACTTCACTTGTTACACTGTCAACTGTAGTCTGTTCTCTGCTGTAATGCCCATGTGACATTAAACTAAAGTGGCATTTTGTGGTAACTTGACAAGGAATGTCCACGCACGTTTCAATTTTAATTGCATTTACTTGCAACTAGAAAATAAAGGTGTACAGCAGCCATGTACAAACGGTAGAATACTGAGAGCGATATAGCCAATTTAACATGAGAAAGTGTCCCGTTTTACTGCCCTGGGAGATGACATCACAGGAGGGTGAAGGTCACGGTCAATACTAATATCCCAAATAACAATGCTTAATCCCATATAACAATGAATAGTAATACTATACTGCAGTAAAGAACAATTCAGTAGGAATGATTTGTATAGTGTTCACCGTATAACACATTTGTACAATGACCAGAATAAACAATGTATGCCCAGTTCATTGTTCCATTTGTTTGTAGAGAACATCAAGCTGCTTTTCCCTAAAAAGTTAACTGAATCTGAGCATAAAATGGGCCAATCTTTCTCAAACCTTTCCCGTATTTGATAGTGCAGACAGCTGTAGGCCTACCATCCCAAAGCATTACTCCTGCCTATTGCTCAGAGAGGAATAATGTACCTTTCTAAAAGTTTAAAACCCATCCTTTGAAATTATTTTCTATGTACTCTAATTTTCATCTCGCTCATGAAAGCATTTTTTATTGTATTCTGACACCTTCTGGTCAACATGTATATTTCAGCCAATGAGTGAAATAGCATTAATGCCAGCTTCTACACAGCCTATACACATAAAAAACATTTAAAAAATAAAAAGATATGTGATGGTGGTGCCGAGTAGGACGATCACAGATCAGCACTGACAATTAAATACATGCAGAAAATAAAAAATGAATTAGGTCATGGGATAGTTTACCCAAATTACAAAATTACATATTGGTTTCCTTACCCTGTACACCAGGGATTTCCAGAAATTTGGACCGCCACTCAATATAGATCTAAAAACAAATTGTGACCCCCACCATGTGAAAAAAGTGATGTAATCAACAGCCAATGTTTATTTTTTTCATTTGGGCTATGACAGTCTATTAGTCAGTTTGACAGTACTTTTGACAGTATTTCCACCTGACAAATCATTCTGACAGAACTTTTGACAGTATTTCAATCTGAAGGAAGTATGTGTGAACTGAAGTGAATAAAATGCATCAGAACGGTATTGGGAAGTTCAGAAGATCATCAGGTCGTCAGATCCCCCCCAGTCTGATTTCGTGCTTGGTCTTGTCCACTCTGTTCTAATGAGTCCTGCATGGTTTGTGGACATTGTAGAGGGAAACAGAATAGTATTTTGTAGCGTAAACGGTTCGAAAGATAGACACATTTGTAGGAAGAAAACAGAAAGCTCTCTGTTTATTACAACCACTTCTAGCGTAACCCTGGTTCTATGAACCAATTTCTCCCGCGACCCTAATTTTCAAATGAGGTGACCCCACATTGGGCCACGACCCCTAGTTTGAGAAACATTGCTGAAATAAAACCAAAGCATACCTTGTCCATTGACTGATTACGGGGTAAGGAAACAAATGTGTCATTCTGTAATTTGGGTGAACTATTCCTTTAAACAAAGCAACCTCCTGGAATTTACACTCCGATGAAAACTGTTAAAATAAAAACAAACAAAGAATTAACTAATTCATCCTTTATTAGTTGCACTATTGGAGAAGCTGAGGGGATAATTCACTTGATACCCACCTCTGTTCAAGCACAGTTAGTTTCATGCTTTGTTAAACGGGGGTGATGGCGCGTTCACCAGATCACACCCACGCAGTTTAGCAGCCGGGCTAGGCTCCCTCCCACTGCCTGTAGTGCCGCCGCCTACAATCACTATTGCCATGGCAACACATCAGTGACTTGCATTGGCTGGGAGGCCATCACATAGGGCTGAGACTGGGAGGATGGGAGGGAGCTACACGTGTGGGTGTTCAGTGATGAGTTGACCTGATCTCAGGAGAAAATCTGTGTGTGTGAGGAAGAGATGAGAGGCGGAGAGGGAGGAGCGAGAGCAAGGGAGAGTGTGTGTGTGTGTGTGTGAGAGATGGAGAGAGAGAGAGGGCGAAGGAGAGAGAGATGTGAAGTATGAAAAGGACCTGCGTCAGAGTGAGTCATCGGGCAGTTTCAGAATGTTTTATATGACGCTGATGCAAATGCTTTACCCCAGACAGCGGTTCATCATTCCTTTCTTTTTTAAGAAGAGAAAGTGTTGTGACTGGACCACATTCAGTCTGTCTGTCAGCACTCATTATACCTTAGAAATACCAGTGTAGGTTCTTTGCCATGGAACATTTTAGCTGTCTAGCTGTAAAAAATACATCATAACAAAAAAAAATTCTAAATGTTGTTATTTTATCGCAGGACATAATAATAATAGATGAATATAAAATATTTTAAAGAATCTGACAACATAGAAAATACAATTTTCCTTCTTTCTGTATCAGACATATATATCATGAATGAGAATAACAACCACCATAAAAAATAAAGTTTAATAATGTTTATGTGCTGTATAACAAATAAAATATATTAGTGTTTAAAAAAAACAGGTGCATATCTACTGTGTAGGCAAGCCTGGACTAACTCGGTGACTATAACAGTGATAAGAACATGAATCAATGTACTATCAACATCTTGACTGTCTATCACTCTGCTGGACATGCGTTGGTCTGTGAACATTACATGACACTGATTAAACCAAACCAGTACAGAAGACAGGGGAAGTCACCTAGCACAGAACAACAGAACAGACAGTGGGCCCAGAAAGTATGTACTTAGTACTTAAACAGCACTTACAAAAAAGTATTGCATTTGTTGCAGTCTTATTGAGCTAGAGAGACTGTTATTACAAAACTGTTGTGACTGCGGTGACCCCGAAAAAGACCAGACTCTAGAGCAAGACAGATTTACACATTTGGAAACACAACATTAAACAACCATCTGAGAGCTAATTCTAACATACGAACGTCTTGAATTATACATTGGTGGTCACAGCTGAAACACTGCGAGGATCTAAGACTACGAGGCTGTGTAACATGAACATCTTATGATACCAGACACTTTCACTTGTTTTCTCTAACAACAGTTATTCGGTTTTTGCTCTACACACATAAACACTGTATAGAGATTGACACCAACACTACACTGACAAAACCCTGCTTTTTGGGATTAGGCAAATATTATTGTAATACTACAGGCCGAATTGGCCCTGTCGGTCCCACAGTGACATATGTGTTAAAACACAACTTTCTGGAGTGCAACAATATAACAGATAGTGATAGGGGAAGAAATTGGTACAGTTACATATCGAGATATTATTTTTTGACAATATATCGCAATATTCTTTTGGCCAATAACGCAATACCATTTTTGTGCTTGTTAGCTGTACATGCGCAAAAACTCCAGTATTTTCCCTTCTATATAGCTTGTTATCCGTCTTTTAAAATGGTGAGCCAACATCCTTTTGGGACTTTTATTCACATGACTGATCAAAACACCTTTTTTCATGGCTCTCTCGACCCTCTGCAGCAGACATGGTGAGCAATGTGTTTGGAACATTGAATCGCAATAGAATTGCAGTATCAAATCACAATACATATCGAATCGCCACCTAGGTATCGTGATATCGTATCGTGAGGTCCCTGGCAATTCCCAGCCCTAATAACAGACCAGGGGCCCTACTCAATAAAATGGGTAACTCAATTAATGTTGTGTTGAGGTTCAAATGTGCGTTCTTACAGTACAGGATCATGTGTTTGACAGACTTATCAAGGAAACTCGATTTGATTGACATACTGTAGGCCCCATTCCATGTCTAGACAATCCAGGGGCAGACTGGCCATTTCGGGCAAATGCCAGATGGGCTGCTCAATTTTTTGCCTAGTGGGCCTGTCTAAACAGTTTTTTTTTGTGTGCACAATTATCATGATCTGGCTAATAATGGGGGCCTCAAGGGAGAAAGAAATGGGCCGGTATGGGGGCCTTGATAGAAATGGGCCGGTGTGGGGGCCTCAAAGTAACAAAACGCCAGGGCTGATCTTTGTTCCCAGTCCGTCCCTGGGCCAACCTATCCCGTAACACTGATCTGAACTCTAACTGGAGTTCTATACACAAAATATTCTGCAGCCTCAGATTAATTTACAGTACCACTCATAAATACATACATTACATACATTAACAGGAAGCAAAACTATAATTTCTCCTCTACAGATAGCTCTCTCTTTTCACCTCTGGTTAAAACAGAATCCTACTGTATTCTTTACAGTACATCAGTCTCCCACCGATCGAACACGACAAGCCAAAAATAGCTTTGGGGGTAAAAAGAATACCATTTTTTTTCCCCATATAGCCCGATCCACCATCCTGACCGCTGCGCTCTTGTTTCACTTAACTTCATTCAAATCCATGTAGCGAAACAGAATGTAAGCTCAGGAGATCAGGATGGTGGTACAAGGCTACTATCCCTACCCATCATTCTTAAATAACATCATGTACATCCATCAATAAATACATAAAGGCCTATACAGCTTGAAAGTTATCCTGTGAAAGGACATCCCCCGTTCAGTTCTCCCCGTGACTGAATCTATGCTCTAGTCTTGACGCTTTGGCAAAAAACCTTAGGACAAAATGAAAGAAAATAAATGCTTTTTTTTGAGGCAACGTTGGTTTGTTAAGGCTCTACTGTGGCTGTGCTTGCTTTAGTATCCATTGATTTGACTGAGATAGACGCTTACTGTAAAAAGTGACTGAAGACTAAAACCGGATGGGGAAACAGACGAAGGATGGGAGGCACTATGTGGAATCCTCTGGTTCTGATTTAATGGTCTTCCTGTCAGTGCGGTTGGCCGCTTGATGCGAGGATCCATTTTCTAAGGTAAAACACAAAGAAAATATCATCAGAATAAAACATGCAATGCGTTTTCTGATCATATACCTTTTCACTGTAGCTTGAATGCAGGCAGGTGTGTGCATGCAACAGACCATTACTAACGCTCACTGTTTGTAGTGTGTATGTATATTAATACATACGCGACTCAAGAGTGAACGTAAATTTGCCTGAGTGGTGCTGTACCTGTTGCTGGTGCTTTGGCCTCATCTGTGTTATGGTTGTTATGGTAACGTTTGAGCTCATTGGCTAGCTGCTTCCCCAGGGGAAGCACCCCCTCCGCCACACTCTTACTTGCCACCCGCAAGTTCATTGGTCGCTCGTCTGAAAATACACATAAACACACAGACAAACATCAGGGCATGGATAAACCATTGAGATGCACGCTGCCATACTACACAATCAATTCCAATGGCACTGCAGTTATAGTATCATCCAAGAAGCTGCTTAGTTGATCTAAAAAATTACATGAACATTCTGTCTCTCAAAATCTTTGCTGTGGGCCCGAGTTTATACGCCACTCGGTGCCAAAAAAAAGATTTTATACTCTTCTTCTCATTCAACTTGAATAAAGGTGCTTTTAATGGCTTATGAAGGAGAGACAGGATGAGAGAGAGACAGGATGAGAGAGAGAGACAGGATGAGAGAGAGAGACAGGTTGAGAGAGAGAGACAGGTTGAGAGAGAGAGAGAGACAGGATGAGAGAGAGAGAGAGAGAGAGAGAGAGAGAGAGAGAGAAAGAGAGAGAGAAAGAGAGAGAGAGATTGAGAGAGAAAGAGAGAGAGACGCCCCTGGGCAGCAACATGGCGGGGGAAGTAAACAGTCGTGGGAGAGTTAATGACAGGTGCAGAGAGAGGATAATTATGGGTAACATGAATATAATGAGCTGTCAGGAGTATGGGCCGTGCAAGAGAGAAAAGGATAAAGGCGGGATGAGTCCCCGAGGATTGGCTAAGGGCTTAACACAGCTATGAGTCCGCCTGACTTTGACATGTGTGAAGAAAAAAAAACAGATACAAAATGATTCCCTGACTTACAAAATAAGATTTGAAGGCTGGAAATGGTGATTCACAGAGCTGCGAATTTGGAGCACGAGGACGGCACTCATGTACGAGCGCACTCCAAAGAGAGACGCAGAAGACGGACAGTACCGTTACCTTGGTGCTCTGTGCTTTTGTCTGCCGACGTGCCGTTGGTGCCTGGAGCCTCGCTGTGGTACTTCAAAGCCCCTGCAGGTATCCTCCAGTCCAGAGCGTGTAACCTCTCCTGTACCGCGGCATCATGGAGAATCTCCATCTGTCTGGCTAACAGACGGTCCAGCTGCACCTGTTAAAACACAATACATTTACAGTTCGTTAGCAACTGCTCCTACTCTTGTCAAAAAACATGGCTTCAGAAATGACAGTGTCAAATAAACGTGTCTTCTGTAATGTTTACTTTATTTCATAAATAAATAAATATAACCCCTTTTTCTCCCCAATGGAAACCAGCCGCACCAATGTGTCGGAGGAAACACTGTTCACCTGACGGCCGAGGTCAGCCTGCAGGCGCCCGGCCCACCGTAAGGAGTCGCTAGAGCGCGATGAGCCAAGTAAAGCCCTCCCCTAACCCGGACGACGCTGGGCCAATTGTGCGCCGCCCTATGGGACTCCCGATCACGGCCTGTTGTGATACAGCCCGGGATCGAACCCAGGTCTGTAATGACACCTCGAGCACTGTGATGCAGTGCCTTAGATGGCTGCACCAATCGGGAGGCCCATGTTCACATTTTATCATCCACTTTTCAGGCATGTTACCTGAAGGTTTCTCCCAACTATCTCCTCTCCTTTGGACTTGGCGCAGGCTAGCTGTTCCCTCAGTATGCCCTGTCTCATGTGGATGGCCTGCAGAGCCTCCTGGATGTCAAAGAGGTTCTCTTCTGTTTTTATTATTTTAGGAGACGGCTCATCTCTGTCGCCGCAGCGAGACCTAGTGTGGAGAAAAAAAAATAATTCAGTTTGTATGCGGAGAAACATTGAAAGATATGGAAAGCTTAGTTTGAACATGACATTAATCATAACTTGCGATCATTTACATACATTTTACAGACACATTTTTAAGTCAACACATTACAGTAATTAGTTACATAGTAATAACCACGAGGAGAAAATGTATTTAGCAAGTAAATAAGTCACCCATGCTTCCCAACTTCCCTTAGCATTGTTAACTCTAACGAGCAAGGTTGCGTGAGGTGCAGTGGAGGAGAGTGGCCCTTACTTGCTGGTCCTGTAGGTGTATTTGTAGGTGACCTCTCTGGAGATCTGCCTGGCCAGACCAAACAGCTCGTCTCTACGGGTCAGTAGCACCACGTCTCTCATACACAGCTGGGCTGCTGCTTCGTTCACTGTCAGCTGAAAGACAGAACACAGGCGATAATAAGTCATGTCAACTACAACCGCTGATACACAACTCTGTCAGTGAACTCTTCCGTTGTAACTTCTACTACTGCCGACCTACTTTTAGACGGCTGAAGCAAAGCATTTTCTTCAGGTGATTTACCTTTTGTGGTTTTTCTACCCTTTTTTTGCGGAACTGAGGTTCGTCACTTTATATTGCCCCGCCACTGAGCAGACTAGCCTAGAACTGCAAAAAAGGATCCCATCTCTTATCCCTACCTCATGAAGCGTCAGTTGTTTGCCGTCCCTCCTCTTCGAGTCGAAGCGTCCGTAGATGGCGCTATACTTCCTGACCTCCTCCTCTCTCCTTGGATCATCATCACTCATATCAAAGATGTGGCTAATCATCTTGGCAAGTTTCTTATTGGTCTTCAGCTGCTCTTTGACCTCCGCGGGGTCGCTCTTGGCCAGGGCCGGGGTCATCCGGTCCACACACTCCAGGACAGACTGCAAAGCTGCAGCGTCAAGTGACTCCAGGCCCTCGCGGGGGGACGACGGAGACCCCCGGTCGGACGGAGAGAGGCTCTGTTCGCTGTCGTTGCTGTGACCCGACCAGAAGCGCCCCTCGCTGCCGCTCTGCAGCGGAGACCCCCCTGACACTCTGTCCCTAGCCACATCCAGCTTTCCTGGATCCAGACATGTCGCAGCCATGATTTTGGGCACTTTGACATGGGTCTCGCCACGGGCGCTGTTGTTACCCCCTCGCTCCGCGCCGACTGGCGTGGGTGACCCCTCGGGTAACTTATAGACTGGTATACTACACACCGGTACAGATGTCAGGGGCTGATTAAACAACGTTGGATTGGTGACCCAGTCTCGCAGGGATTTCTGGAGCCTCCGGACGTGCAGGGGCTTGCTAGCCATGCCCACCAGAGCCATAATCTCTAGGAACTCCTCCTCCCCGGCCTCACAGAGCTGCTGCACGTCATCTCCTCCCTGCTGGATGAAGGCCTCGTAGTAGTACAGCAGGTTGGCCCTCTGGAGGATTCGGTAGAGCTGCAGCTCCCCCAGAGTTCTGGGCAATGCCGCCGCCATGCCTGGGAGAGAGAACACAAGACGGGATGGGCAAGAGGTTCTGCCTGACAAGAGAGTGTTGGTGTATGTGTGTGTGTTTTGGGGAGTGGGGGGTGTGTGTGTCTCTGTGTTTGTGTGCGACTGACTGGCTGGCTGGCTGGCTGACTGACTGAGAGAGGAAGAGGCACTCCCTCCACTCTGTCTGAGTTTCCTTTGTAAGTTCTGCAGTATTAGGGCTGCAGAAGGAAGAGTGGCGGTTAGCAGTTACAGTCCTGTTAGTTGCTGATGGGACCACATGCCACATGCGTAGGTGGCCTCTATCTCTCTCACACACATAGGCTCCACTCGCTTTAGCCAAGGGATTGTTAGCTACGCATTTCTTGCAAGTTAGAGGACTATGTCACAAATAATTAGATATTGCTGATTGACCTTCAGTTAGGTGAATAAAATAATTTGATTGTTTATCATCAATGTGATTTCAGAGAGTGTTGGCCAACAACTGCACAAACACCACCTGCTAATTCACTATCCCTCAGTTCAAGACAGGTCTGCACTTGCAGTCCTACAACTACTTGTTGTCAGAACCTCTGGGGAAAAATGCAAAGCAACCTGATAAAACTCAAACCTTCCACAGAACAGAGCAAATCAAGAGGCACACAAGACATCACAGTCACACAGGCGAATCAAGACAATACGAGCATGGAATACTTGCACAAATCAATCGAGCTAAATAGAAAATAAAATAAATTCGTTTCGAAACACACAACGTAAAAAGGTAAATGCAAAATGCAGTAACCCAGCACCAGACTAAATGTAACTCAAAACCGGTCTTGCAAGTAAATCCACATCAGGAAGACGAGTAAAAATACCATTGTCGGCAATAATAGAACAGTGCTGCAACATTGTATCAAGGCTACAACTTGTTACATTATTGTCATAGCCCAATAACATCTTCCAACTATGTATTTTAATTGCTACATACCTGGTGAACGTTGGACCACGTTCGTTTCCTTTATCTAGTTGTTTCAATGTATCAACTACAGTATAGCCTGAACTGCCATAAACTGTAACTGAATAAACTGGACAAAAATCGATAGATTCAAAAGACGCTCTCTAATTTCCTAATAAGCGCGCTCTCTGGCCTAAAAAGTCCTCGCGTTCTTTGACAACGTTTACCTTCCCTCCTTCGCCTCCTTGAATAGAAATAAGATTGTGTTGAACGTCTCTAGACTAGATGAATGTGAGCTGCCTGCTTGCTACCCTACCCCCCTCCTCCTCGGCTATTGCAATTGGGATATTCCGCGGTTGCTACAGTGCTCACTCCCACGCGCCTGCGTGACGCAAATCCTGGCGTGGGCGGACAGGGGCGTGGGAGGCTTCTGCATGGAATACCAAGCACCACATCTCAGCAGTGGCAGAGGCAGGCAGCGCCGGTCAACTGGGACTGTGTGAGTTGAGAGTAGAGTAGACCCTAAAACGCCCTATAGGCTATATGACTGTACAGAAGTGAAACTGTTGACATTTCAGATAAACTAATAAGGATTGTCTCATATCATCAATGATGTAATTAGGTTATTTGATCATTTCATTTCTTTATTTACATTTTTTTTTACTCCTTCGCTCTTTGGATAAAACACATTAGTATATGCAAATTGATGTTTCTATGCAAACATTTATTTGGAGTTTCTTGCCATGACACTTCAGTGTCTCCTTGTGTTTTACTCATCAGATTACTCTCAGAATTGAGGCAGTAAGTGGGAATATAGGCAGAGAGAGAGAAGGGGGACTTTGTCCTATGTGTGCATGGGAACCACAAACATTTCTCTAAGGACTTACACACACCCACACAAATCTTTGGCTGGCACCAGCCCCTTGTCCTCCCTTTCCAAATATACTCTCAGACTTGTGCATTGCCCATTTCACTTTGGGCGTGGACTGTCTACAATACACATAATCAACTCACAGAGTGAGAAGTTCATTCTGTGTCCTTCACTGTCATGTGAATATAAACTCATATTTTCACATTATTATCACAAATTATAGAAAGGAGGAAGGCTTGCTCTCTCTAGAGACACAACAGAAAGCTTCCTGCTTACTGTTATATTAACTCAATCTGCTTCTGTATCAATGAGCTATTTCTGGCAAGTAGGCCATGCAGCCACAGCACACAGTACAGCCTTAGGGAGATGATGAGGCTTTGTTTTTATCCTGAAAAATAGATCTAGAATATCTAGAATCTACACACGCTGCTACTGAACAAACTCTCAGCGCACATTTCTTGTACTCATGAGAAAAGAGACTCAGAAGCATGGTACACCTACTAACTACTGTCTATATTTGCAGAGCCACTTTTTTCAGCTGCTAATTCTTTTAATGAAAAATTATAATTATGAGTATCTATTTACAGAGCTAGGCTACTACTTTAGCTGCTAAGTTAATTTTTTTTAACAAGAAGATGAATTATCAGGATAATTGAGTAGAGGAGTATATACTGTATTTCCCATCCTTGTGAAGCTATGAGACCAGAGAACAGAGAAAAGAACCGACTAGCTACTATTTACAGTAGTTTACTACGTTATATTTTATGAAGAAGATTAATGATGAGGATAGGTAATTTAGTCAGAGTATGCATCCCAAATGGCACCCTATTCCCTATATAGCGCACTACTTTTGACCAGAACCCTATGGGGAATAGGGAATAGGTAGCCATTCGGGACATAGACAGAGTATAGGAGCAGCTGTTGTGTGGTTTTAAAGATGTGTTTTCCATACAGCCAGGCAGGGTGCGGGTAACAGGGAACAGGTAAGTTCAGCCCAGATAGTTTCCAGCAGCACACCCACTCTTTTAATCCTGTCTGTGGATGGCCTTGACCTGTCAGAGCCCACGCATGCACGCACACACACACACACACACACACACACACACACACACACACACACACACACACACACACACACGCACACATACAGGATTGGGGGGCCTTACATCAGAGACCGCAGGGCCACACACACACTCTCCGAATACACCCGGCATTTCTGCCATGCACCCTATTACAGGGCTACATATAGGCTACATATTTTCCATTGAATATGTCCACTTTTAGAGATGAGATAACATATCTTCCATTGAATATGTCCACTTTTAGAGATGAGATAACATATATATTTTCCATTTGCCTCTAATTGTTTCATCGGTACTGTATTTCAGATTTACATACGTGCTCTTTTTAAAAGTGCTCTGAACATTTTCACTGTTGTACCAATTACAAACACATTTCACCGACACGCACGCAAGTGTGCGCTTGTCATCCCCTCGCCTTACCCTGTGAGTGATAACAACCTCGCACACAACAAAGGAAGCTTCCTGGTCTCAAAATGGTTAAGATGCAGGACATGAATATAACACATCAATTAGAATATGATCCATTCAATATTGACAGACATGAACACGTATGGATGTGTTAACACACGATTACATTAGAAAAGGGAATAGCTTACTTTCAATATTTTGTTATTAAGTGAAAAATAACATTTTGTCGGTGAACCCTAAGCAGTGTGTAATGTGTAACCCATTACTTTGTGTGTGTTTCTGTGTTCGATGCCATGAGCATCTTATGTCTTTGTCAACGTGTGTCTGCGAGCTAAGTGTGGGTGGAAGTGTGTATGCGGGCGGCAGAGTGTGCTGTGTGTGTGGGCGGAAATGTGTGTGTGGGTGTTTTTTGTGTGGGTGGGGATTGTCTGAAAAAAAAAATAATAGGTACTACAATTTTAGAAATTATGGGGTAGAATTACTACAAATACCTTCAGGACATTTTTAGATCAATGTTACTATGTTGATTGTGCATCTATAATGTTCATAAATGGAGCAGCTGAAAATGCAGTGAATTTTCCCAGTAAATAGCAATCTGTCTATACAAAACAGATACACCAAACTCGTACCTAATGACGAATACAGAGGCAGGCTAGGAATGATCGACCCACACTCAGGGTCCGTAGTGGGCTTCTCAGAGTCATAATGAAACGAGATTACATTTCTAAACCCCGGGGGATTTACCCATGTGGGTGGGCCTACGATCACGCAGGTTCCAGAGACCCCCCTTGCCGCCCACCGCCTAGCCCAGCTAATGTGTGTCAGATTATCTTCCAATGTACTCACTCACTCACTCACTCACTCACTCACTCACTCACTCACTCACTCACTCACTCACTCACTCACTCATCCCCATCACGACTGGGCTGGCTCATAGGGCAGCAACAAAGGCTCTCCACTTCTGCCGGTCTTCGGACATCTTCCCCACCGTACACCAGCTCTGATGGTGTTGGAGCTCAATCTGCTAACGCAGGGGGGGATATTTCTAACTATCGCCTCATGCAGATGCCAAGTCTAGACTCATGTGCTCTTAAATGACAGTTTAAATGTAGCATTTATTTCAGGGACATTGTATTGTATCCTCAGTCTATCAAAGATAACCCAGTTCCCTTTATAAAAACGAGTAGAAGTGATGAAACAAACTACACAAACAAGAAAAGGAGTAAAACTAATGTTGGTGTTCTCTTTGAAGCGAAATCCAGACAATTTTGCATGATTATTGCCGTTAAGTTTTTGATCTCAACCCAACAGGCATGAAAAACAACAGCAGACGCTAGGGATTAGGATCCCCCCCACTCACACGCCCACCCGCAAAAACAAGTCCCTGACTCAATCACAAAACCTCAGCAACTTAGTCTGCCTCACATGTACTTTACAGTACTTATCATTTGCACTTAAACCAAAGGGATGGGTCTGTTTCTCGCTCTCTTTCTCTGCACTTGATAAGAAACTGACATACTAATTATATAAGTGCAGAAATGTTTTAAGTCAAAGATCAACTGCTTAGACCTCAATGAACCACTACAGTACTTAGGCCTAAACGGATGTGAAGTCATTCGTCTCTTCCACGCTGCTCTTGCTCCTTGTATCCTATGGCTTTGCTGCCCAACAGGGTATTGGTGGGAGTAACCATGGCTCTGAGCTCCCCTGCTGTGCCTCCTGCAGGCCAAGGCTGGGGCTGCTGTGGGCTGTGGGCTGTACTGATCAGCCCACGAAGAGGCTGGCCCTGTGGGCGTTATGTATGGTTGTATTGACGACGGTAGAGACAAAGCCTCGCACTGTGTCACACAGGGCACTTTTTCCTCACTCTGCAGGACATCCTGGGTCATGCTTAGTAGGGTACACAGACACCGTAGCAAAACTGTTTGCAACAGAGAGCAGCGATCTGTGCTCTAATTTGACACATTCAGCTAGTAGGCCTAGACTATCGCTTTCAATCTGTTTTAAAATGTTTTCCACCATCTTAACCCTGGTGACTGTATGAGTGCTCATGTGTAGAACTGCATCAGTTGTGTTGGAAATCAAAAAACAGGCATTTTAAATTTACTAGATGTTGTCAAAAGGTCCTAGGCCTACAATATACACAAAACACATAATACAAATAAACATTTTACTTGCACAGCATTTTTCGTTAAATAAAATAATCTCAAAACGCATAAAAAGCAAAAGGAAACAAACACCACATTTAAAATTGATAGTGGAGAAGGATATTGAATCTCTATTTGGCTTCGGATGAAAGGCTAGGAGTTGAGGCAGTTTGGATTGGAAAGGCAGTGTAGCTTCTGCGGAGGGAGAGGGCATCGATGGTACAGCCAGAGAGAAACCAACACAGTCGGAACGTTCCAATAATCAATTCACTGCCTCTCCGCTATAGCACATGTTGTACTATCCTGGAGTGTTTTTAAAAGCTCGCCTAGGCCTACACCATATCACACCTATCATTCCAATGATCAGCATGACTATTGTGTAGCTATTTCATCAGTGCAGCATTATCAGTGTACTGTGTAAATAAAGGATGCTGCAACATGATGCCCTACTGAACATGGCAGCTGTTTGGTCCTATCACATCCCAGCATGTTGGAGTGTCCACACCACAGGCATAAATAGGACCATTCCATGACTCAACACTTTCAGCAAAGCCATACGTACCCACAAGGCATTGCAGCGGACTAATGTATGTGCGAGTCTGTGTGGTCAAGAGTAAACAAATATTATACTGGTGCTTGCCTCAATAAGATCGTTAAAGTACATGAGAATATCATAATTTTTTATTAGATTTTCAAATGAACTGATTCATGGGGTACCTTCAAATGAACTGATTCATGGGGTACCTTCAAATGAACTGATTCATGGGGTACCTTCAAATGAACTGATTCATGGAGTACCTTCATATGAACTGATTCATGGAGTAACTTCAAATGAACTGATTCATGGAGTGCAGCTGATGGAGAAATCTTAAGGTAAAATGTACAAATGATTAATTCCTTAGATGTAGACAACATGCTTAACCATATTGGATAAGACAGCTGCCACGGTCAGTGTTGTCTCTTGAGACTGTTGTAGTGTAATAACTATTTAGAGTACACTAATCATGATAATGAATTACATTAATTTCTGTGTTCAAAACAAAGACGATTTGGGGTAAAACAATAAGTCCAATTAATTAAATCTCTTTTCCAACATCAATATTAGCTTATATTTTCTGCCGAGACAAGAGATGTTGCAGATGGCATTGTGGTGTATTTTCTGAAGAAAACACCATTACTGTCCTCCCACACACTCCCATCAGCAGCAACAGCAAGCACACCCTGACCTCAACCTTCACACAACACGCACGCTTAGGGTTTGTACTTCAATACGGTACACTACTGCCACCAAGTGTCGACTCTTGGGCTTTTAAAAACATGCCGGAATACAGACAGCAAAAATATAATTAATTGAGACACCAGAAAAAAACAGTGAAAGTTAAATCATTTATCTACAAAATACATTTTTATTGTATATACACATATCATTTCATCCCAAGAGTCAAAATAATAACATGATTGTCAGAAGCTCGTGCAGGAAGACACAGAGGAAATAAATACATTGCATTCTAGAAGGCAACAATCCCTTTGGACCCTTTTGAGATCAAATTCTATTTACACCATGTCAGATGACACCCGCACAGAAAGCAATCATTCTGTACTTTTTTTTAGAGCACAGTCATCGATGTGGAGTACCTCTTCCCGGCTGTACATGTCGCAGGAACCAAAAGGAGACCCGCGACAATGTAAGTACCTGCTCCGTCTCTAAACTCAACTCAAGCCTTTAATCTACTGCCGGAAAGGGTTTGTACTAGACAGTTGATGTGAAGCCTCAAAATTACCAGGGGAAAAGGCAGGGTGCGCCACAGAGTTCCCCTGGTCTGGTAGGGGAGAGGGCTGGGATTCGGGGTGCTCTGCGGGGTGGGCCTTGCTAGATACACTGCTTGGGGAACCGTTATGGTGGTGTGGCGACTCCTGTTGCTCTGTGCTGTGTTCAGTCTCCACTGCCTGGTATTCAGAAGAGGTCTGATCATTTTGCTCCTGGCAACAGACAAGATAATAGAACATCATTGGCTGATCCATCGTGACAAAATGTTTTGGATACACTAAAGATATAACCAAACCATGCACTAAACCAAACACAGGCACATAGGACATTTGACCACATTCACCACAGCACGTCACAAAGACAGTGTCGAATTCACCTCTACAGTGCGCACACAGTCTCACCTTTCTTTAGTTCACATGAAGGCGTGGGGGGGGGGGAAATCGTTCACATAGTCACTGTTAACCATACGATATAGAAACAGAATAATAAGTCCCCTTGAAATAAAATATTTAAAAAAGGTTATTAAAAAAACAACATGAACTGGCTTGAAATTCTTAACTTTTGAGTCGCACATCCGAGGACAAGAGTTCTCATTGAGATGTGACACGTCTTTAATTTTTAAAAAAAAAGGACTATCGTCCATCATCCTACCTGCAGTGGCTGTGTCTCCGAGGGTAGACTATTCTTGTCCATGCAGTACATCTCTCTGATCTGGCAGACAGCGAAGGCTATGGTGACCCAGGGGGATCCACTCAGCACCCAGGCCGGTCTGTTAACATCCTCCTGCTCCTCCTGGTGCTTGGTCTTCTTAGCCGGGGGTCTAGGGTCAGGGCGGGGCACCATCACACCAACCTGGTAGTTGTAGTAGTAATTAGTAGTAGTACACATCATTGTCCCACAATGGGAAATTGGTTTGCTCAAAGAAGCAGCATATGAGTACAACAATTTGGAGAGTTCTGACCTGGCTCTGCATCAAGTCTATGGTAGCGATGGGAACTGGACTGGAAGGAACCGGAATGTTCTCTGCTAGCATCCTGTCCTCTATTGAGGGGAATACAAATTTAGGTTATTATTGTATGGTACACTGTGAAAAATAAGGGTGGTTTGCAGTTGTATAAATATTTTAGGTTTAGTGCAATATATGAAGCAATCCATTAAACCATTCTATACAGAACAAATTCCTCTAACAGTGCACTGATGCAGGGTCTGTAAAAAAAAAATATGAACTGAGGTTCTCTCCCCTCCCTCACCCTTTTCCTCATTCTGTCCAGTCAGACATTGAATGAAGGAGAAGATGAGGAGTATAACCAGGGAAGCCATTCCAATCCCTCTGAACGTCTCTGCAGCTCCTGGAAAAAGAAAGATCCACTTTACAGATACACAAAAACATAAATGCTAACACTTTATATTAAGGTGTCATTTATTAGGGTTATGAATGGTTTATAAATAGTTTATTAGTGGATGTGTAGTTTATAAATATGTAATACACCATAACTCATTGGTTCTCAAAATCATGTTAAAATATAAAAACATGGCGAGAGTTGCTAAATTTCACTACTCAAATGGGACCGTTGTTGTCGCATCCGTACCAAAATAGTTGACGAAGACGCCCCCCACCATGGCCCCACAGCCCCGTCCCAGCCCCAGGTGTAGACCCTGGAGGATACCCTGGGCAGATGTCCTCAGAGCTGGGGGCACCGCGGCACTCAGGTAGGAGATACAGGCTGCCCAAACCGACGCATGGGTCACACCTACAGTACAAAGAGACAGACAGAAAGACAGACAAAACAAAAGGTTAGAAAAGTGAAATACTGTGTGTGGCTCAGAGGTAGAGCATGGCGCTTGTAAAGCCAGGGTTGTAGGTTTTATTCCCATGGGGGAACAGTACAAAAATGTACGCACTCACGACTAAGTCACTCTGGATAAGAGCGTCTGCTAAATGACTAAAACGTCAATGATGCCAGAGGACAAACATTGGAGGTGTTAAACATTGCACAGCTTATCGGATAAAAATGTTTCTTCAAAAAAGGGGTGGCAGGTAGCCTAGCGGTTAAGTGTGTTGGGCCAGTAACCGAAAGGTCGCTGGCTTGAATCCCAGAGCTGACTAAGTGAAAAATCTGTTGATGTGCCCTTGAGCAAGGCACTCAACCCTAATTGCTCCTGTAAGTCGCTCTCGATAAGTGTGTCTACTAAATGTAAAATGTTTTACATTAGTACTGACATACAGAAGAAGAAAAAGCTTTCCGTCTTGTAGTATTAGCACAAATTGGAAAAACTATCTAACAGGAAACCTCACCGACTTTATTTAGGTCCTATGGATAAGGAAGTGTTGACACTTACACATCCATTCATCATCAGTCAGGCAGACTGACTTGTAGACCTCCACAAGTCTGGTTCATCCTTGGGAGCAATTCCCAAAATGCCTGAAGGTACCACGTTCATCTGTACAAACAATAGTATGCAAGTATAAACACCATGGGACCATGCAGCCGTCATACCGCTTCAGGAAGGAGACGCGCTCCGTTTCCTAGAGATGAACGTACTTTGGACGCGAAAAGTGCAAATCAATCCCAGAACAACAGCAAAGAACCTTGAGAAGATGCTGGAGTAAACAGGTACAAAGGTATCTATATCCACATAACCTGAAAGGCCGCTCAGCAAGGAAGAAGCCACTGCTCCAAAACCGCCATAAAAAAGCCAGACTACGGTTTGCAACTGCACATGGGGACAAAGATTGTACTTTTTGGAGAAATGTCCTCTGGTCTAATGAAACAAAAATAGAACTGTTTGGCCATAATGACCACCGTTATATTTGGAGGAAAAAGAGGGAGGCTTGCAAGCCGAAGAACACGATCCCAACCGTGAAGCACGGGTTTGGCAGCATCATGTTGTGGAGGTGCTTTGCTGCAGAGGGAATGGTGCATGTCACAAAATAGACGGCATCATGAGGAAGGGAAATGATGTGGATATATTGAAGAAACATCTCAAGACATCAGTCAGGATGTTAAAGCTTGGTCGCAAATAAGTCTTCCAAATGGACAATGACCCCAAGCATACTTCCAAAGTTGTGGAAAAATGGCTTAAGGACAACAAAGTCAAGTAATTGGAGTGGCCATCACAAAGACCTCAATCCTATAGAAAATTTGTGGGTAGAACTGAAAAAGCGTGTGCGAGCAAGGAGGCCTACAAACCTGACTCAGTTACACCAGCTTTGTCAGGAGGAATGGGCCAAAATTCACACAACTTATTGTGGGAAGCTTGTGGAAGGCTACCCAAAATGTTGGACCCAAGTTAAACTATTTAAAGGCAATGCTACCACATACTAATTGAGTGCATGTACACTTCTGACCCACTGGGAATGTGATGAACGAAATACAAGCTGAAATAAATAATTATTTACTATTATTCTGACATTTCACATTCTTAAAATAAAGTGGTGATCCTAACTGACTTAAGACAGGGAATGTTTACGAGGATTAAATGTCAGGAATTGTGAAAAACTGAGTTTAAATGTATTTGGCTAAGGTGTATGTAAACTTCCGACTTCAACTGTATATACACACACATCGTTATGCTGAAGTAATGGGATGGTCATCTTACTTTGCTTTGTGGGCTGGGGTTGCAAAACACTTCTAACACACAAAGCTCAGGAAGAAGCAAACAGTGCTTATCACTTGTGACCAGTAATAACAAGCTTATTCTTACTTATTGAGCGCATTATCAGTTATTACTAGAAAAATTGTCATGAGGCGTAGGCCTATAAGACATTTTATCCACCACCATTCAAAACACAACTCCATAGTTAAATTCCTTGCAAGAATCATGGATGAGTACATTCACTTTATAAGTCGACCCCTGTCCTAGAGCTGGGGTCGGCAACAGACTATTTCTTCTGGACCCCCCAACGCTTTTAGTAATTAGTTTTAAAAAATATTTTAAAAATGTAAACAAATAATCGTTATATACTACCTGACCAAAAGTATGTGGACACCTGCTCGTCAAACATCTCATTCCAAAATCATAGGCATTAATATGGAGTTGCTTCCCCTTTGTCGTTATAACAGCCGCCACTATTCTGGGAAGGTGGAACATTGCTGCGGGTACTTGTATCCATTCAGCAACAAAAGCATTACTGAGGTCAGGCACTGATGTTGGAAGATTAGGCCTGGCTTGCAGTCGGCGTTCCAATTCATCCCAGAGGTGTTCGATGGGGTATGAGGTCAGGGCTCGGTGCAGGCCAGTCAAATTCTTCCAGACCGATCTCGACAAACCATTTCTGTATGGACATCGCTTTGTGCACGGGGGCATTGTCATGCTGAAACAGGAAAGCGCCTTTCCCAAACTGTTGCCACAAAGTTGGAAGCACAGAATCATCTAGAATGTTTGTAGCGTATGTTGTAGCGTTAAGAATTCCGTTCACTGGAACTAAGGGGCCTAGCCTGAACCACGAAAAACAACCCCAGACCACAACCTCAGAAGTGTAAAATCACCAGGAATTCAACTAAAAATGTGTTTCATTTAGTAAGTCTGTTCCCAAGTGTTCCCACATCCCAAAAAATCTAATACATGATTGAGTCTCAAAATACAATCTCTTTAATGGGCTTAGTTGTGGTCAATTTGCAGTGTACAAATTATTATAATTATTCTCTGGGTCCCGACCATTCTCTTCAACAAAATTCGGCCCACTCTGGATCTAGTTGCCTACCTCTGTCCTATTGGTTATGGTGTACCCAAGGTGTCTGAAAGAGGGAGTGGAACAATATATTCTCCTGTCCAGTGTTTGACAAGACCCATCCAACCTGCTCTTAAATAAATCTCTCATCTGTAACCACAGATAGACAAACAGGGGTAACATGGTGCCTATTCACGAGTCATATGACATCACCAGGATATCCTTATTGAATTTCCTTTTGTTGATACTGTCTTTTAATATGACAGTTTTTGATGTGATACTGTAACGGTCTTTTCAAATAAAATCCATATTAACATTCCTATATTAACATTAAAAAGGTGTTTTATAAGGCAGCGATTGCTTGAAATAACAGAGATCCCTGTCCTAAGATGTACTTTACTGAGGCTCAATAATACAGCCCTCAACTACGGACTCAAATTTGAACCTTTCCTCAGTCAGATGTCAACAGGAAGTAATGTCAATATCGGACCTGCTCTCTCTTACCTTGTAAGACCTCCATAGGCAGAACTATCCATGCATTCTCCAAGTAAGAAATGTACAGGTAGCGTGCTGTGTTACATGCCAAGCCAATGTACAAGACCCTAAGTTAGGAAAACAGGGAGGAAAGAAAGAAATTAGTGATGAGATTTTCAGAGGTTAGGTACTCCGAGCAAAAGTTATTAAGAAGAAGAAAAACAGATCAAATAGGGTGATGTATGGAATGTATAGGGTTTTCGGGCTTAGAGCGTCTGTTGCGTTCATTTGGATTCCATCGCAGAACACTCATCCAAGGTTTAAACAGGGGTGGACAATTCCAGTCCTCGAGGGCCTGATTGGCGTCACAGTTTTGCCCCAACTAACACACCTGACTCCAATAATCACCTAATCATGATCTTCAGTTTAGAATGCAACTGGATTAAATGAGCCGTTTGCTAGGGATGGAGAAAAAGTGTGACACCAAATCAGGCCCTCGAGGACTGGAGTTGCCCAACCCCTGGTTTAAAGAGATGCCCTACTAGTTATAGTTAGTATTACTCATTGTGCACAGTGCCCATTGAACTGGTGAGGCAAAAAGCACAAAAAGTCTTTGAGACCTTCACACTAATACGTAACTGTATGACTTGCGGGGTTATAACCACCCACGATGTTAGAGAAGAAGACTTTAAAATGGTGCGTCAAAATGACATAGGTCGCACAGAGATGCCAGATGGATGGGCCTCTCTCCTTAAACATAACACCACACTCTCAAATGTCCCTGCTCTGTGCTAGGTCAGTCTGTCTGACTATAGTATACGCACAAGGCCTGTGTGACGTTCAAGCAAGAGGCACTCTAAGCGAACACGATCGTTTACATGCCGCACGTCTAGTCGAGGTGAAACGAGATAGCAAATGTGGAAATCCTCAGTTTCAGAAAATACTGTGCGCTTTGGTTGTTGTTGTTGCTGCTGCTGCTGTTTTTGTTGAAATATTTGGTTAAAAGAGATGGATAATGTGATATCTCTTCCTCCACCACCCTCCCAAAAACAAGAACCCCAACAACCCCATCCTTACCTGATGTGTCCCACCAGCTCGATAAACTTATGACTGGTGAAGTAAGCAGCCAGCTCCGACACATGACTCAGAACCGAACACACACCAAACAGCGTGGTGGTCCCCTTCAGGTCCTCTAGATGCCAATACAGGAAGGTGAACACAAAGCCGTAACCGAAGCCCATGAACCAGGCGACGAACAGCACCGTGCTGTACTGAACACTACACAGCAGCCTGAGGAGGTCACTGTAATAGAAAGGCTGTTCGGTGGTGGTTGACCCTGGGGTGATGGGGGTCTGGTCTGAGGTGGAGCTCTCCTCTGGAGATGCCACGTTCCCATCTACCTGTGTGCAAAACAAATGGTGTAACATGAATAAAATAACTATTTTCTATTTAAAGCAGTATTTGCTTCGGCTAAAGAAATTAGAAAGACTATTTCCACTTAGTGTTAGTGTGAGTTTTCATTTTCCAGTTGATTTACCTGTGGTATCTCTACCTCCTGGGCCCTCTGAGGCAACTCCTGTCTGTAGTCCCCACTGTCAAATCAAAATCAAACTTCATTTCAAAAGACATTTAAAAATCACCACACACTTTACAGTAAAATAAATCAAATAGAAGATATTAAAAACAAACAGCAATTCTATAAAATAGATGAATTAAAGAACATAAAACAAAGTCTAAAATAACAATAAAATAATTGATTTAAGGAAAAGCAACAAAAAAAAAGGTGGGGTTTCAAACAGTTTAAATTGGGTCCGCCCATATTACCTGTCAAAGTAGAATTGTGTTGCTACCACCAGGGCCAGACCCATCATCACTCCAAACACTATGAAGGCCACCTGGGGAAGGAATGAGTGAAGAAATGAACACATTAACTACATTTTTTATTTACGTATCAACTATGTTGCCCTTAACGACCCATTGCTTATTATTTGTCACATTTTCAATGTCATACATTACCTGGTAGTTCTTGTACTCGGGCAGGATACAGCCGACCACGCCGTCGATGAGCAGCGTAATGTGGGTGTGGTCTATCCAGATACCCACTAGCAGCATGGTCACGCCCCAGCCAAGGGACCCCCACATTCTCTGCAGGCCGTAACGGTCCCGGTGCTTCCCTAGGTACTGTAACGTCACTGTGTCCACAATGGTGACCGCCGGCGCGCTGAAAAACTCCCCCACGATAATGACCAAGAGGATCAGGAGAAAAATGCTCTCGACCTGATCTTCGTTGTACTCAATGATGTACTCTTTAGGTTGGGTGGGGGCAGGGGTGGTGGTAGTGGTTGCCATAGGGGTTGTTGTAGTATTTGGAGTCACTTGAGTGGTATTGCCCTGCTCGTGAGGCATCAATGTGGAATTGGTGGTGGTGGGGGCATGGGTGGGGGTTTTAGTGGTCAGTGGCATATTTGTAGTATTTGGTAAAAGCTGAGTGGTATTGGCTTGCTCATTAGGCACCACTCTGGGTTGGGCGCCGGTGGGGGTGTGAGTGGCTGTTGTCGTAGCTGTAGTAGTAGCATTGTTCTGCTCGTAAGGCACCCCAGTGGATTGAGTGGTATTGCTATCAGCACCTCTCCTATGCCTGCGGCGTACGCTATAGCCAGAATCAAGGCCATTCAAAACAAAAGGGAAGCTAGGAAAGTAACTTTGAAACAAATCCCGGCGACTTCTCGTGTGATTGGTGGAGGCCTCCGGTAGCGAGCCGTTAATTGGTGTCATAGTAGTCAAGGGCAGTATTGGTGGGGCCACAGTGGGGATGTCCACCTTCTCCTTACAGATCATGGCAGCTGGTTTGACAAAGCCGATGCCACAGTTGAACACCAACCAACACAGCACAGAGAACAGCAACAATGGCTTCCCTTTCTTAAAACGATCGGCCACCACTCCCCAGAATGGCGCACTGCAGAACTCTATAAAGTACCGGATCCCAACCAACAGTCCACTACGGCTTGGTGACATCCCTAGCTGTTTGTAGTAGACGGCTAGGAGTGGGTGCAGGGATCCGTATGCTGCATAGAAGAAGAAGTAGAAGATCTTGGAGATGAGGAGCTGGGAGTTGACTCTTAGGCACATCCTCTCAAAGCATCCTAGGTCTTTCAGTGGTAAGGCCATGGGTGTCTCTGGAGCAGACTGTGTGTCTGAAGCTGCAGCAGACACTGGAGTGGAGCCTGGCTCTCGGTCGGTCTGAAGCTCCAGGGAAAGAGTGTTGAAGGGTTCGTCTAGGACGTACTTCCTCTTTTGATCTTCTTCATCATCCGAAAGGATGACCACTTTGTCGTCTGCGGCCATCTCTGGAAGACAGGAAGTTAGATTCATGTTTACTGTAACCTATACAATAGGCTACATTGATTATCATAACCATACAGTCTGTGTAGCAATATTGATGTTATTCATATTGATGTTACACAGGAAACAGAAACTCACTGTCAACTGTGTTTATTTTCACAGAACTTAACATTTGTAAGTAACTTAAATATTTGTATGAACAAAACAAGATTCAACAACTGAGACAAACTGAGGGGAGGTCAAAATCAAAAGTAAGGTAGTATCTGGTGTGGCCACCAGCTGCATTAGGTACTGCAGTGAATCTCCTCCTCATGGACTGCACCAGATTTGCCAGTTCTTGCTGTGAGATGTTACCCCACTCTTCCACCAAGGCACCTGCAAGTTCCTGGACATTTCTGGGGAGGAATGGCCCTAGCCCTCACCCTCCGATCCAACAGGTCAAATAACGTGCTCAATGTGATTGAGATCCGGGCTCTTCACTGGCCGTGGCAGAACACTGACATTCCTGTCTTGCAGGAAATCATGCACAGAACGAGCAATATGGCTGGTGGCATTGTGATGCTGGAGGGTCATGTCAGGATGAGCCTGCAGGAAGGGTACCTGATAAAATAGTGTATATGTTGAAAGATAATGATAACGTTTCAGAGTGGAATTATTTTAACTGTATGAAATTGAATAGAATCATAAAATTATAATCTGATGATGTGTGTAGTTTTAGTCAGAATTAGGTTAAACAATGTGGAAAAACACAGACTGTCTGAGCAAGGCGTAGTTTAGGATTTGAACTTGTATGTGTGTGCCGAAAGAAAAAAAACGGAGAACAGTTAAACTGTGTTTGGACCGACCTGGCTAGGCATCTGAGGAACCTATGATAGCATAGGGAGTACTTCTCAAGGTTCCCCTAATCTCGGGGGAATGGAACTGTCACCTGGGCAGTGATACACAGTGGTGAGAACTATGGAGAAGGATAAAACTCACCTACGGATCGTGTGGAAGTATGTGCGTAGGATACCTACTGTTTGTGTGGAAGTATGTGCGCAGTTATAAAATGGATGTCTTTGTATAATGGACTTGAGAACGTTCTCTGAATAAACTGTACTCTTTTTGCATAAACTGAGTCTTTGACTAATTATTATTAAACCCATGGTCTTACAGATCTCGGTAATTGGTCAGAGCTATTGATTGTCAGTTATCATTGGGATTGAAAATTCTCGTGACAGTACCACATGAGGGAGGAGGATGTCTTCCTTGTAACGCACAGCGTTACGATTGCCTGCAATGACAACAAGCTCAGTCCGATGATGCTGTGACACATTGCCCCTGACCATGACGGACCCTCCACCTCCAAATCGATCCCGCTCTAGAGTACAGGCCTCTGTGTAATGCTCAATCCTTCGACGATAAACGCGTATCCGATCATCACCCCTGGTGAGACAAAACCGCGTCTCGTCAGTGATGAGCACTTTTTGCCAGTCCTGTCTGGTCCGGCAATGGTGGGTTTGTGCCCTTAGGCGACATTGTTGCCGGTGATGTCTGGTGAGGACCTGCCTTATAACAGGCCTACAAGCCCTCAGTCCTACCTCAGCCTATTGCGGACAGTCTGAGCACTGATGGAAGGATTGTGCATTCCTGGTGTAACTCTGGCAGTTGTTGTTGCCATCCTGTACCTGTCCCGCAGGTGTGATGTTCAGGTGTACTGATCCTGTGCAGGTGTTGTTACACGTGGTCTGCCACTGCGAGGACGATCAGCTGTCCGTCCTGTCTCCCTGTTAGCGCTGTCTTAGGCGTCTCACAGTACGGACATTGCAATTTATTGCCCTGGCCACATCTGCAGTCCTCATGCCTCCTTGCAGCAGTCCAAAGGCAAGTTCACACAGATGAGCAAGGACCCTGGGTATCTTTCTTTTGGTGTTTTTCAGAGTCAGTAGAAAGGCCTCTTTAGTGTCCTAGGTTTTCATAACTGTGACCTTAATTGCCTACTGTCTGTAAGCTGCTAGGGTCTTAACGACCATTCCACAGGTGCATGTTCATTAATTGTTTGTGGTTCATTGAACAAGCATGGGAAACAGTGTTTAAACCCTTTACAAGGAAGACCTGTGAAATGATTTGGATTTTTACGAATCATCTTTTTGTTGTGACTATAACACAAAGCATATTGAAACATGGTGGCAGTGAAAAAAAAAAAAAAAGAATACATCCCAGGTGCCAGTTTGGAAAAGTTCTGCTTTTACAAACTAGTCATCGTGCCGAACATCAATGCTAGCTGATTATAGAATGACTATACTAAAAGCTAACTGTCTATTGGACATAAGCAGATGTGAGTAGCTAACATTCCATTCTACAAAAAAAAAAAAAAAAAAAAAAACTTTGATGATTTTAATTTAGCACTTACCTGGAAAAGATGGAAAGAGGAATTAAATTTGTACATAGTTCTTACAATGGGAGAAAAACCTGATGACTACAAAGTGATGCTACTGTACTATCTAATTGGGGGAAAAGGCAGAGGGATTTGTGAGACCCTTGGTGTGGGCAGTACAAGAGACAATCTCTTTGTTGAGGAAGTAATTGCAGCACTAGAATGCATTTTGTGATCCCAAGAAAAATGAAACATTTGAGAGATATACATTTTTGTCATGCGGAGTCAGGGCCAAGATGAGAGATTAGACAAATATCTCACTGAATTGAGGACTCTAGCGGCCACCTGCAACTTTGTAGTAATCACAGACTTAACAGGGACTGGATTATGTGCATACAGATTGGAAGAGCTGCCGAACTGTCCAGACAAGGAGCTAAAGTCAAATGTGCAGTAACACAGGAAGAGAGACCGAGAGGAGACGAGAGAAAGAGAGCACTGTTACAATGCAGAAACTGTGGACGGACACGAGGAAAAAAAATGAAAAAATTAAATACCCTGCAATTGGACAAAAATGTAAATCCTGTGGGGAGAAAAAAAAAAATCCCTTCTCTACGGTTTGAAAAAGTGCAGGGACCAGCAAAGAGAAACAGTCCTGGCAATGTGAAATGCGTCAGCTGAATCTGGAGAGAAGTGAGGATGTTCTCTGCATCACACAGGCCAAAGTCAGAGAGCATCAACGTGGTACAGGAATAAAAAATAATAAATAACTGACCGCAATGCTGCTCTCTTTGCAACAATGCTGGTCAACAAAATGATTTTTTTAGATAGATTTCAGCCAGATTTCAGCCTGATTGTGGTGCTAGTTGTAATGTTATCCCTGCAAACCTCACAAAAGACAGTCACCTAGAGCCCTGCAGTCAGGTATTGGTGATGTGTAACAAGAGTAGTCTGACGCCACTGGGGAAGTGCACGCTTAAAAAAAAGTGATCAATCCACGCAATAAGAAAACCTACAGGAGGTGAGTTCATCGTAGTCAACAAGAACGTGCACAGGCCCCATTGTAGGCAGCAAGGCTATCCAGGCAATGGAGTTGCTTACTGTGCATCACAGCATCCTGGCCGTCAAGAAAACAGGAGTACGCTGATGTATTCCATGGAGAGGGATGCTTACCCGGCAAACTGAAGCTGGGAGTGGACGAGCGAGTGGAGCCTGTCCAGTAGCACTATATAAACCACTCATGCCAAAAGCAGTTGGGGGGGAGAAAGCACAGATTGGATTGGCAGCCTGATCGCAATGCATAAACCATCTGGAAAACGATGAGTGTGTATCGATCCAAAACCTTTCAAGGCGCTCAAGTGGAGCCATTACCCACTTCCCACTATTGAAGACATGGTGCCAGACCTGAACAGAGCACGTGTGTTCTCTTGTTTGTGAAGGAAAAAAACAAAAAACAACAACTGACATGTGGAACTGGATGAGGAATCCAGCTCTCTCACCACGTTCTCGACTGCCATGGGACACGCTACAGGTGGCTGCGCATGCCAAATCGGAATCAGTTCAGCCCCAGAGATCTTTCAGAGGAAGTTGAAACAGGGAATGGAAGGTCTGTCGAGGAGTCCATAAATAAATAAAAATCACTGCAGATGGCATCCTGATTACGGGGGAAAGGAGACAACGATGAAGCAGCAATTCGGGACAATGACAAAAACCTGTGAATGCTCCTGGACAGATGCAGGAAGCTCAATATCAAGCTGAATCCAGAAACGCTGCAGCTCAGGCTGAAGGAAGTGCCCTACATTGGTCACCTAACATCAGAGGGGTTTGAAAGTGGTCCCGGGAAAAGTGACAGCCATCAGACAGATGCCTCAGCCTACAGATGTGCAGGGGGGAGTGCAGCGCCTCCTGGGCATGGTAAACGACCTATCCAAGTTCTGCAGCCACACCACGGAGCACTGCAAGCCTGCTGTGTGTGCCTCACAGAACAGGAGAACAGAGGCCCTGTGGAATCAATCAACATGATACACTTACCTGCCTGTGTCAAGTGAGAGACTAAAGGCCATCCAGAAAGCCACTGAAGCTCCAGACACTGAAGAATGTGATCCTGCAGCGGTGGCCAGAAGGGAAAGAACATGTACCCTTGGAAGGAGCAATGTATTCTCACAACAAAGATGAGTTGAGTTATCTTCAGAGGTGAGCGAGTCGTTGAACTTGCTGCCCTCAAAGAATCCATTCCTCACACATAGGAATCGAGGGATGTCTGAGAAGAGCTTGCGAGTGTGTCTACTGACTGGGCATGAATGCACAGCTGAGAACATACATGGAACAATGTAGCACCTGCACTGCATGGGGTGTGAAGCAGCAGAAAGAGACGCTGAAACCACACGAAGCACCAAAGCTTCCCTGGGAGAAAAATATGGACCTATTCGAGTTCAACAACAGAGACTCCATGGTCACAGTTGATTGAAAACTCTCAAACTTCTGGAAAGTGGACCATTTGGGGAACACCCAGTCAGAAACGGCCATTTGAAAACTGAAGACACTTTGCAAGGTATGGCATACCTGACATCCTATATTCAGACAATGGCCCCCAGTACTCTTCAGGCGAGCTCCGAAGTTTCAGCAAGACTTTAAACACTAAACATTGTCTCCAGTATACTTGCAAAGTAATGGGAAATTGGAATCCGCAGCGAAAACAGCCGAACGACTGATGGAAAAAGCAAAGAGAGCAGGTGCTGACCCATACCTAGTCATGCTGGATCACAGAAATATCCCGTCACAAGCAGACAGCAGCCTTGCAATGGCACTGATGGAAAGACGTACAAAGACAATAGTGCGAATGATTGAAAATCTGCTGAGACCAGGAATGACAAAATTAATGGTCAGCAGAGAAGTTCAAATAAAGTCAGGAGAGTCAGGCAAAGTACTACAATACCTCTGCTAAGGATTTCACAGAGTTGCAATGAGATGACAGGGTGAGAGTTGAGCCACTCACAGGTAGGGCCATCCAAAGACCTACTGTATACAACTGAAAGACTGAATGTAAATCAAAGAAAGTAAAAACAAATATATAGTACCAGTCAAAAGTTGACACACCCACTCATTCCAGGGTTTTTCTTTATTTTGACCTATTTTCTACATTGTAGAATAAGACATCAAAACTATGAAATTACACATATTGAATCATGGAGTAACCCATTTTTTAAATATATTTGAGATTCTTCAAAGTAGCCACCCTTTGCCTTGATGACAGCTTTGCACACGCTTGGCATTCTCTCAACCAGCTTCATGAGGTAGTCACCTGGAATGCATTTCAGTTAACAGCTGTGGCTTGTTAAAAGTTCATTTGTGGAATTTCTTTCCTTCTTAATGCGTTTGAGCCAATCAGTTGTGTTGTAACAAGGTAGATGTGGTATAGAGAAGATGGTCTTTTACCAAATAGGACTAAGTCCATATTATGGCAAGAACAGCTAACATAAGCAAGGAGAAACAACAGTCCATCATTACTTTAAGACATGAAGGTCAGTCAATAATTTGAAGAACTTTGAACATTTCTTCAAGTGCAGTCACAAAAACCATCAAGCGCTATGATGAAACTGGCTCTCATGAGGACCGCCACAGGAAAGGAAGACCCAGAGTTACCTCTGCTGCAGATGATAAGTTCATTAGAGTTACCAGCCTCAGATTGCAGTCCAAATAAATGCTTCAGAGTTCAAGTAACAGACACATTTCAACATCAACTGTTCAGTTGAGACTGCGTGAAATCAGGCCTTCACGGTCAAACTGCTGCAAAGAAACCACTATTAAAAAGTACTACAATACCTCTGTACTACAATACAATAAAATAAATAATACATAATACAATAAATAATAATAATAATAAATAATACAATAAAGTACTACAATACACCAATAAGAAGAAGAGACTTGTTTGGGCCAAGAAGGATGAGCAATGGACATTTGACTGGTGGAAATCTGTCCTTTGATCTGATGGGTCCAAATTTGAGATTTCTGGTTCCAACCGGCGTGTCTTTGTGAGACTCAGAATAGGTGAACGGATGATTTCCGCATGTGTGGTTCCCATCATGAAGCATGGAGGAGGAGGTGTGATGGTACTTTGCTGGTGACACTGTCGATTATTTATTTAGAATTCAAGGCACACTTAACCAGCATGGCTACCACAGCATTCTGCAGCAATATGCCATCCCATCTGGTTTGCACTTATTGGGACTATCATTTGTTTTCAACAGGACAATGACCCAACACACCTTCAGGCTATGTAAGGGCTATTTGACCAAGAAGGAGAGTGATGGAGTGCTGCATCAGATGACCTGGCCTCCACAATCACCCAACCTCAAGCCAATTGAGATGGTTTGTGATGAGTTGGAACGCAGAGTGAAGGAAAAGCAGCCAACAAGCGCTCAACACATGTGGGAACTCCTTCAAGACTGTCGGAAAAGCATTTCAGGTGAAGCTGGTTGAGAGAATGCCAAGAGTGTGCAAAGCTGTCATCAAGGCAAAGAGTGGTTACTTTGAAGAATCTCCAATATATTTTGATTTGTTTAAAAAAAAATTGTTACTACATGATTCCATGTGTTATTTCATAGCTTTGAAGTCTTCACTATTATTCTACAATGTAAAACACTGTAAAAATAAAGAAAAACCTTGAATGAGTAGGTATATCCAAACCTTTGACTGGTACTGTGTGTGTGTGCAAATAGACAGTGAGAGACAAACAAACATTCAGTTCACATTCAAAATGATTGCAGACATGGACTACATGCCAAAGTTAGGTGGAGTCTGCCTTTGTTGTAGAAAAAAAGAGAACGTGTAGCAATATTCATGTTACTCATTTTGATGTTACACAGGAAACGGAACCACTTGTTTCTTACTGACTTCGTGTACTTGATGTGCTGGTTAACAACACGCATAGTAAAATTTGCTTAACTTATATATATATATATATATATATCGTGATTACAACACAAAGCATATTGAAACACTATGTTATACAGTGAATATGTTAAGAATGGCTACAATAAAGATAAGGCTACCCTCAAGTTGCACAATGGGTGTAAGAAATATAGTAACATTGTTACAACCTAAGAACTCATGTTGCTCGTGAGTGGGTGTCATATCAGAAGAACCGGTGAGAAAATACATTTCACCGTCCAATGCGGTAGTATGAACGAAATGCATCTTTCACTGTCAAATGTGAACCTAACACCAAATTGAAGACATAAAAAGTACAACGTTTACTTTAAGCAGTGCTAAACAGAGCACTTACATCAAAATATTGTAGATTCGCAATGAAATTACAAATTAGCGCAGTTTCTCTTTAACATGGAAATATGAGCTTGGACGCCCGTGTTCTCATCAAGCTTACCTGACAAAGTCACCGGTCCGTATTCCTATTCTTTCAACTATGACTACGCAGGTTCGACGGTGGCAGTTGTGTCTCCCAGTCGTAAATCGAACGCTTCCTGCATTGCCTATAATACAGTTTATTTCGTCGTTTTCCTATGCATGCATGATACAGATGAACGATACACCGTAAGTAATATATTTTAAGACTCATGCAAATACTCCGACCTACAACCACACCTTCGTTCAGGCCATTTCGCTCAGATGGGAACTCCGAACTCGATACGCCCAGAGGATGGGTTTCGTGTGACGTCTGTGCTATCTGTTAAAGTGAAACCAACCTCCCAAATATTGTCCCGCTGCCCTTCACCATTCACCAACTACTGTAAATGCTTTAAAGCATATTTATAACGAACTGTAAAGGCAATATGTGCAATTGTTATTGTTTCTAAAATCTATAACATCTATAAAATCTATATTTCCTACATAATAAAGAAAATATATAGAATAGAATGCAGCTTGTGCACCTTTCAATTTCGTTTAATTTAATATTTTCCACACCTGTAGTATTGTTCATATTGCAACAACGCAGGGTTTATAAACGCGGATCATTCGACTCTGCCGCTTGAGCATGATTTTGCGGCACAGTCGATAGCGCGCTGGCCTTCGGGCTAGAAGGTCGAGGGTTCGAGGCCTGCTCCCTGCCTGTTTCATTACAATATTGTATATCAAAGTATCTAATAAAATACTACAAATGCTGAAAGTGTACATATTGAGTAATTGATGAATACATGTGTACAATAATTGGTGAAATTGTATAATAGCCTACTAAATGTACTTTAAAATATGGCAATGTTTCTAATGGTCTCTGAGAGATATTTTCTTCATGTTACTGTACAAGTGTACAAAAAAGGATTGTGTTGCCGAGAAGAAGTCAATCCCTTGTGATCTGAGTCAAACAAGTTGCCCTGCTCTGTCCAATGCCTTCCCCTCTTCTTTTTCTTTCTCTTCCTCTCCGCCATGACCATGGCCTCCAACATTGTTATCACCACTGTGATGGTGATAATCAGCACAATAACCATCTCGGCGATACACAGCTCCGTATCCACATCCATCAACCTGTAGTTCGCTAGTTCTGTCGGAGCATTACAGCTAAGATTGTAGTAATCATCCAAGAACAGCCTTTGAACACTTCTAAGCTTATGGAACACTTTCTGTAGGTCACGACTGCAGTTCCAGGGGTTTACTTCCAACAGGATATGGGTACTATACTACTATACATGTGGATGCTTAGGAAGGTCTTGAAGTAGATGGTGCTCATCTGGTTGTGGGCCAGGTTGAGCAGGGCCAGGGAGATCATGGCGGTGAAGACACCCTCTTGGGTCTTGTTGATCTGGTTCCCTTGCAGGTTGAGGACCTCCAGGGACTTCAGCATGCAGAACACCCCATTGTTTAGGGAGACGAGATGGTTGTCCTCCAGGTGGAGCTGCCGCAAGGTGGACAAGGAGCCAAAGGACCTCACCTGGATGGAATAGAACAGAACACAATAGAATAGAATAAAACCAAATAAAACACAATAGAACAGAATAAAATAAAACACAATATAATATAGTAAAATAGAACAGAATAGAATTGCATAAGTCCTGTGTCACCTTATTTGATGTTGTTCAACAAAAGTAAAAACAACCTCACCTGGATGTTATGGATGGCGTTGCCAGTAAGGTTGAGCCTTTGTAGGCCATCCAGGTGCATGAAGCTCTTGCTGTGCAGGGTGTGCAGGTGGTTGTGGCTCAGCTGCAGCTCTCTCAAGAGCGTTCAGGCCCAGGGAGAAGCTCTCGCTCAGGGACGAGATCCTGTTTAATCAATCAATACATCAATCAATCAATCTATCCATAAATCAAATTGAATTGATAAAGCCCTTTTGACATGAACAGTTGCCACAAAGTGGTTTACAATAACCCGGACCAAGACCTCAAAGAGCAAAACAGAAACAAGAGCACGGTGGCCAGGAAGAAACTCTCCACTACCTGTTACAACCCAGGTCCAACTGCTGAAGGAACTCTAGCTGGGTGAAGGCCCCGTCAGCCACAGCGATGATGTTGTTGTCCTTTATAAGCAGAACTCTTCAGTTTGCGTTCCATTTGGAAGGAACTCTTCGGGAATAAAGGTTAGGAGATTCATAGATACGTCCGGGTGTTGCGTGTAAGGAGGGATGTGGTTGGGTAAAGAGGGCGTTAAGTGCAAAGCGGAGAGTTTCAGTTCCTCATGACAGTCGCAGCCTTTTTCGCACGGGGTGCCGTGAGACTTGGAGTGAACCTTCATCACCAGTAGGAGACAAAAGAAGTACTGCATTTTGGCCCCTTATTACACCTGTAAAAATGAGACAGAGAAAATACAACAACTTTAAGTACACCAGCAACAACAGTCTATTTGCATGTTGTTGTGTCGTAATTTTGGAACTGGATTCTAGATAGCGTAATGGAGTTGAGCAATATAGCCCTAAAACGTTCATGAATTAAGCTACCATTATACAAGTATCCCTGACACAACGATCTACAACAAAGCATCCATTTTGACCAAATATGGCAATTTGGCCATAATAAAATAAAGAGAAAACATGAATGCCTTACCTTCACATCTATGATGAGGAGGGGGCTGGAGAGGGATTTTAAAGAGATTGCTTGTAAACTGGGGCAACATCTGAGAATAAGGCGACACTTCCCTCTTTGAAGCATGAGCGTGTGGGTTACGTGATTTAAGGACAGCAGGTGTCTACAGGGGTGGAGGGGAGTAAGATGATCTTCCATTTATGTAGCCTAGTTGATGAATCAGATATTTATCTGCTGAACCTGTTGAACTGCAGCGAGAAAGATTATAGTAATTCCAACCAAATCCCTAACTTAGTTTCATTATCTATCCTTCAATCAATCCATCCACCTACATTAATCTGACATCTCAGCTTACCCACATAAGCCTTTTCCCGATCACCATGTGAAAGGCAGAAATTGCTACCTGATGGTGGATGCTTGTGTAGCTCAGTTGGCAAGCGCAATAGCGCTAGCATCCACAATGCTGTGGGTTCAATTCTTGGGTGTATCTAATACAGGTTAAACTTTTTCAGCCTGGGACCCAAATGAGAAATTCTGTGGTTTCCTGGGACCCAAGCTTACAAAAACATGCAACTCTATGTAAATATAGGTACATTTCATTGCCCTTATGCACAATAACAAATGCAACATAGACAAAGAACAATTAAATGAAATACCCCATATACACAGCTACTCATGTTAATGTTCCCCATTAAAATACTCTTACATGTGTCTAGGTTGGACCCTGTTGCTGTTAAAATACAATAAATCACTGGAATAAACTGATCGACCACATCACACAGATGTAGACCATAAAACACACACGCACAGTCCTAATGATAGGTGTGTGACTGGTTGACGTTTTCAACAAGCAGGTCTATTCTGGGCTCAGTTTTTGACAGTTGAGAACCCTGACTCGCACAGGTATGTGGTGCCAAACAGGATCAGAACATCTACTGCTTTCTCAGTCAGTTTCTCAGCCTCAAAAAACATATTGCGTCTATCAGTGTATTCCAGTTCAGAATAAAAACGATTGCTTGTATTTGAACAGCAACAGTTTTCCCCCTCATCTTCATATGTACTGTTACTAGGGTTGCACTCAGTCACGTTAGCTAGATAGCTTGCTTTGGCTAATGTTAGCTATTAGCTGTGTAAAAGGCCAGGGGGTTGTTTGAAGAGAAACTCACATCGACTACTACGAGAGTAGTACTCCCTTATTTCTGCTTATCATCACATGTTATACAATTACAACAATACCTTGCTAGCTGACTTGCTTTTCCACTGTTAAAGCACTGCTTCCTGAAGTATTCTGCCCTGTTCTATGATAACTCCCTGTGTTTACCGTCAAGCTGTGGATGTTTGGTCAGGACCTGTCGTTTTAATTTGTTCGTTTTGAGAGACTCATTACTAAGCACTTCCCTGCACAAAACACATTGTGGGCGCTCCTCGTTATTTCTCAAAGTTTGTATGAAACCGAGAGAGAGAAACTCATCGCTGTATTTGCGTTTAATGACAATAGAACTTGTGGCTAGCTTGAGTCCATTCAATGACAGCGGTGAGTGATGGCGAGTGGGAATTACAAGCCAGTGGCTGACAGCGCGTCATCTGCTGCTGAACAACAGCACTGCAGCGTGTGTGTCGCGAAGTGATGTTCAAGAAAACTGTCGAAAAAAGACATGTTAATTAAACCGCGAAGCACACTGGACATCTTCCTCTCACGCAGCTGCCAAACTGAGCAGAAACACCGCTGCAAAGTAGAGAGCGTACCGGACAGAGAGTGCAGTTGCACTTGGCCAAAATCAATTCCAGTAATTAATGAAATAATTGTAAATGTACTCTGACACCTCGCGACCCACCATTAACAGGGCTGCGACCCATTACTCATACTTTAAGAAAGGCTGATCTAATACCCACACAGCTTACAAAAAAAGGTATGCATTCACTGAAATGTACGTTGCTTTAGTTCAGGGTCCCCTGTACTACACAGCTTATTCAAATAACCAACTCATCAAGCTTTGATTATTTGAATCAGTTGAGTAGTTCTAGGGGAAAAACCAAAACGTGCACCCAGAGGGGGCCCCAGGACCAAGTTTGGTAAACCCTGCTTTAGATAAGGTGTCTGCTATGAAAGAGAAGTTAAGACAGAGTTGTTTAGTGGTTTGAATTTCCTTCTGGCCCCTGGTTTACTTTCCAGCAAGGCCTGACCTGGACAATTCTATCTCTGTGACTGGAAACAAAGTATTGATATTTCAATATAACAGATATTATGCAACAATTTCTGAGTTACAGTTCATCTAAGGATATCAGTCAATTGAAATAAAATCATTAGGCCCTAATCTATAAATTTCACTTGACTGGGAACAAAGATATGCATCTGATGGTTACAAATACCTTTTTAAAAAAGGTAGGGGTTTAGATCAGAAAACGAGTCTGTTTCAAGTGTGACCACCGTTTGCCTCATGCAGTGCGACACATCTCCTTCACATAGAGTTGATCAGGCTGTTGATTGTGGCCTGTCGGAATGTTGTTGCATTCTTCTTCAATGGCTGTGCAAAGTTTCTGGATAGTGGTGGGAACTGGAAGACGCTGTCATACACGTCAATCCAGAGCATCCCAAACATGCGCAGTTGGTGACATGTCTGGTGAGTATGCAGTCTATGGAAGAACTGTGACATTTTCCGCTTCCAGGAATTGTGTACAGATCCTTGCGACATGGGCCGTGCATTATCATGCTGAAACGTAAGGTGAGGGAGGCGAATGAATGGCACGACAATGGGCCTCAGGATCTCATCATGGCATTAAAATTGCCATAGAGAAAATGCAATTGTGTTCGTTTTCCATAGTTTATGCATGCCTATACCATACGCCACCGCCACCATGGGGCACTCTGTTCACAATGTTGACATCAGCAAACCGCTCGCCTAAACTACACACTGCCCGATACTGTTGAAATCGGGATTCATCCATCGAGGTAGAGCATTTGCCCATTGAAGTCGGTTACGACACCGAACTACAGTCAGGTCAATACTCTGGCAAGGACGTTGAGCACACAGATTAGCTTCCCTTTAGACGGTTTCTGACAGTTTGTGCAGAAATGATTTGGTTGTGCAAACCCACAGTTTCATCAGCTGTCCGCGTGGCTGGTCTCAGACCATCCTGCAGATGAAGAAGCCAGATGTGGAGGTCCTGGGCTGGTGTGGTGACACGTGGTCTGCAGTTGTGAGGCCGGTCCGACTTACTGCAAAATTCTCTAAAACAATGTGGGAAGCGGCATATGATAGAGAATTTAACATTAAATTCTTTGGCAACAGGATTTGGATTTGATCTAGCAACCTTTTGGTTACTGGCCCAACTCTCTAACCACTAGGCTACCTGCTGCCCCATTTGAAAGGAATACGCTTTTTGTGCATATGGAACATTTCTGGGATCTTTTATTTCAGCTCATGAAACATTTTTGTTCACTATAGTTATAGAAGACTGACTGGACAGATTCTAGATCATATTTAGTTACATGCCTAAAGAAAAGTAAGCGTGTGCAATTGATAAACATTATTGTAACAGTCCTTAAAATATATACTTTTTTACTAATGTACTACCCTAATCGTGTTTGGATATCTTTACTTTTCCAATATTATTTTACTATCAATCTTACTGAAACAACATCACATTACTTTAATTTCCCCTATGGCTTTTCCGTTTGTAGATGGACTTAATTTTCGCCATCAAGATGTTTTGAATGACTTCAATAGAGAGAGCCAAAAGTCAAACACATACTGTCATGTTTGTGGAGGAAAACAACAGGCAGTGTAAAGGTAGCAACACACACCTTTTCCTGCTTGTCCATTGAAACAGTATTTGATATCCAGTGACATCCATTGTTTTTATCTGTTGTCCACATATGTAAGAACAGAGAGGGGGCTGGTACTGGAAGGAGTGCATCGGTAAGCCTCCCCCTTACAAGTCCTATAAACAAAGGATGGTCTCTGGTCAGAGCCACAAGACTACAGCTATAAAAGACAACCTCACAGTGGCTTAAGTCCATGTAAATATCTCTATAAGTAGCCAGTAGCATCAGAAGATTTGTGAATTACTGTAAGAATACCAGTGATGAATTTCGAATCCCTGCCCTGGATTGCACAGACACAGTGATGGTGACGTCCCCATGCTCCACATTGCTCTTGATCTGTCCCTGTCTCCCAGAGTCCCATCTGTCACTGTGGTGTGATAGAATCAGGGGTTGTCATGGAGACACCTGTCACCTGCTCCAGCCTAGCTGTGGGACACATGATTGATTAAAGACATGACAGCTGGAGCAGTTGGATTGAGAGGACGTCCCATGGAAGCACACTGGTGCTGGGATGACCTCTCTGAACATACTATATCACGGTTCTGTAGTAGGATACACCTCTACACACCGTGCTGCCAGAGCTGTAGGGACAATGGACGTTATCAGTGGCAGCAGAAATAATGAGTGAATGAAATCAATATTAGACCCAGTTACCAACATTAGACCCAGTTATTTCCAATTCTACCCATTCCACAGCCATCTAAGGATTAAAGACAATGGTGGATGAATGTGTGTAAAAAAAATATACATTACATCTACATGGATGCCTGAATCAAATCTTTATTAGAACCATCATGCAGCCCAAACAAACAGGGCCTAAATGGGTTGTGGTGGTTGTGACGTAATGACTCCTCCTGTGCTTCCGTTTTTGACCAGCAGAGGGTATCATTCACTCGTTTACAATCAATACACACCATTCTATTTTACCTTCTACCTTTGAATTTGGTACTGCATGTAGCGACTGCTAATGCATTTTTTTGCTGTCATGTTGATCATGTCAATTGAAGAGTGTCATGTGGTATTCAGATAGTTTCCTATCCTCATTGTATCCCAGCGCAATGGCACCCTATTCCCTATATAGAGCATTAATTCTGACCAGAGCCCTATGGTCCCCAAACAAAAGTAGTGCTCTATAAAGGGAATAGGGTGCCATTTTGGACTCAAACAATGTTTGGGTTACCAGTTTGGGTCACATTTTATCAGCACATTGAACCACATTAGAATGACTGTCTGAGGACCTCTAGTCCTGTCAATGACCCTCACATACCGAGGCTCAGGAGAAGACCCAGATGCAGACAGTTTTGAAGTAACACAATTTTATTACAGGAACAGGGGGGCAGGCAAACGACAGGTCAAGGGCAGGCAGAGGTCAGTAGTCCAGAGCAAAGTCTGTAAGGTACAGAACAGCAGGCAGGCTCAGGGTCAGGGTCAGGGCAGGCAGAGGTCAGTGATCCAATGTGGTGTGACAAGCTACAGAACAGTAGGCAGGCTCAGGGTCGGGGCAGGCAAAAACCGGGAAAGCTATTAAACAGGAACTAGAGAAAGACAGGAGCATGGAAAAAAACGCTAGTAGGCTTAACGAAACAAAACTAACTGGCAACAGACAAACAGAGAACACAGGTATAATACACTGGGGATAATGGTGTGACACACAGATCCATCAGACCTGTTTCCACCAGCATGCATTAGCCTGAAAATGAGACCAGAGAGAGAGAGAGAGAAAGAGAGAGAGAGAGAGAGAGAGAGTGAGAGAGAGAGAAGGATGCAGAGATAGAAAGAGAGAGAGAGTGAGAGAGAGATAGTGGGACTCATTACACATTTGCCTTATAATGTTTGACAAGAATGATACAGAGCTTTATGACCGAAAGGAGGACCACAGAGGTATAAACAAAAAACAATAGGTTAAAGGTCACAATGCATTTTTAAAACAACTAACTGAACCTACCAATGACCCTGTGCACTTTCACTCAACAGACAGAAGCTTATGGTCAATTTGAGCAGTTTAATTTTAAATATGTGTGGGGTCATCAGAGTTTATGGGAATGTGTGCGAGAAAGAGCTGTGAAAACAGCCACTTTGCACAGCAAGCCAAGCTGTCTAAGCTGTCCAGGCTGTCCAACAAACTTGGTAACATTTGCAGCAGTGTAACGTAACTTAATTCAATGTTATTATTCTTAGCTGTAGGAACAGATTGGGAGCAGCAGGATGGCCAGACTGAACGTTCACACTAACCGACAGATCAAATGTAGCACCTCACACAGACAGACAGCGAAGAAGATGGTGTGTGTGTGTGTGTGTGTGTGTGTGTGTGTGCGCGCGTGCGTGTGCATGTGCGTGTGTGTGGAAGGAAGGAAGGAGGGAATTAACGTAGCCAGTTCAGATTGTATGCGACTCATGTCGGTCAATATCCAGCCACAACAAGAGGAGTGGGCCAGGGATCCACAGATGTGGCACTGGGACTGGGACTGCCATGACTCGTCCCTATGAAGAGTTAGTAGAAAACATGTCCCTCAAATACAGTACAGCCTTCCGTTAGAAGAAACGGTGATATAGGCTACAGGCTATGGAAGATTCAGATACAGCTAGAAATGCCAAGCAGCCTTATTTGTGGCAGTGTACTGCCTCTCCCGTGCCTCAAATCCTACAAAAGAAATTTGACAGAGAAAGCTCAAGGAATATCAGCTAAGGCGGCATAGATAGGACATGTCCGTTTGTATGGATATGAACGGTTAGGTTAGTTGTGGTGGTAAATAACGCCCCGTGGCACCGGGCGGCTAGCCAGCCAAGCGGTAAAGAGACACTAAGGCAGGCAGCAAGCCACGCATGACTGGAGACCTGCTTCAGCTGCGCAGCGTACGTGTTGTTGTGGCCCAACAAATTATATCCGCTGTTTGAGTGACACACCGAACACGCAGGCCCAACCGACCCACAAACACATGCTCAGTCACGCTCGCATAACGCACAACATACATACAGAGAGCTACAGAGATACACACACACACACAATCCTCTATTCTATTTTCCAGTCATTTATTGTTGAATGTGGGTCAGAAAGACCCACAGGAGTTTGTTTTCGACTCCTCCTTATTCTATTATGTGAATACTACAACATGTTACATAGAGACATGTTGAATAATATGGACCGCAGTTTTCTTGCCCTGTGCGGCTCAGTCGGTAGAGCATGGTGCTTGCAAAACACCAAAGTTGTGGGTTTGATTCCTGCTGTGGCCACCCAACACAAAAGATGCGCGCATGCATGACAGTGGGTTGCTATGGCGTATATTATTATTACACAGTATACGATTGTGTGGAGACCTCTTGTGTGGTATTTGGCAAAGTTATGCAACAGATCCCACTGGTTCATGCATTCAGCTTCTGAGTAATGCTTTTTTTGGAGAGGATTTCCTCAAACCTGTGAAACTAATGTAGCGTTAGGTCAACTCAGGAGTAAATTGTTTGTGCAAACATGATTTAATATGGGACTATGGTATTAGGTGGATTATGGTCACACAATGTGACTATTTCACGTGGTTTTGGCAGGACGTCCTAGCACTTGCCTTGATTGTGCAAGGTACGCACGCACACACACACACACACACGCACGCACGCACGCACGCACGCACACACACACACACACACACACACAAACAGGGTTTTAACGTTACCTTACATAAGTCTTAATCTTTAAGTTTTTATCTACGCTGTCCTTGGAGGGAATTACACAAAATAAATCAGAAGTAGATAAGATCAGAATAACAACCATATCAGAACAACAGAGGACCAAGGAACATTTGCTCCCTCTCAGAAAGCCTTTGATAAAACCAAGAGAGATTCACTTCCCCTTGGCTAACCCAGATGGTCAGTGAACCTGACAATTCAGAGCAAGATGACACACAGAAATGGGCCGAGATGGAAGAGAAGGAACTGAGGTGGGAAAACTACCAGGAGGACATTTTTGGAGAAAGGTCACTGTGGTGATGGGGTAATTCATACATAAATATTTGGATGTGTCGTTCTGCTGACGAACAGGCTGCATCCGTGCGTCAGAGGCTGATTGGAGAGACTGGCTCAGTGTTCCTTCTGGGTTGAGAGGCAGAGAGAAGACAGAGCGGGAGAGATGAGTAGGGGAGAAGGTAGAGGGGACAGAGAGGGAGAGATGAATAGGGGAGAAGGTAGAGGGGACAGAGAGGGAGAGATGAATAGGGGAGAAAGTAGAGCGGACAGAGAGGGAGAGAGGAGTAGGGGAGAAGGTAGAGGGGACAGAGAGGGAGATATGAATAGGGGAGAAGGTAGAGCGGACAGAGAGGGAGAGAGGAGTAGGGGAGAAGGTAGAGCGGACAGAGAGAGGGAGAGAGGAGTAGGGGAGAAGGTAGAGGGGACAGAGAGGGAGAGAGGAGTAGGGGAGAAGGTAGAGGGGACAGAGAGGGAGAGAGGAGTAGGGGAGAAGGTAGAGCGGACAGAGAGGGAGAGAGGAGTAGGGGAGAAGGTAGAGGGGACAGAGAGGGAGAGAGGAGTAGGGGAGAAGGTAGAGGGGACAGAGAGGTAGAGAGGAATAGGGGAGAAGGTAGAGGGGACAGAGAGGGAAAGTTGAGGGAGGGAGAGATGGGAGGACAGTTAGAAAGAGGGAGAGAAGGGAGAGAGGTGGAGAGAAGGGACTGACTGTCATCAAGGCTAAAACCTGCTTCATGTCCATTCTTTCATTTTTCTCTTATTACTTTTTTTTTTTGTTGTCCTTTATTAGATTAGAACGTTTAATAGTCACATGTACAGGGTTGCAGATATAGTTACAGGGTACAGTGGAATTCTTGAGGGGGATGTCTATATGGGGAGCAGCCGGGGTTAGCTGACTAGTGGTTGCTATTCAGTAGCTTGATGGTCCGGGGGTAGAAGCTATTGGCCAGTCTTACACGATGCTCCTGTAATGAGTGATGGAAATGGGGAGAACAGGCCATGGCTGGGGTGGCTGGGGTCCCTGATGATCTTTCTGGCCTTCCTGCGATACCTGGTGTTGTAGGTGTCCTGGAGGGCAGGCTGTGTGCACCCAAGCGCCTTGCGGTCCGACAGAGGTGGAGTTGCTGTACCAGGCTATGATGCAGCCCGACAGTTTTCTCTTCATGGTGGTCCTGTAGAACACTGCGAGGGCCCTCGGGGACAGGACACATTTCTTCAGCATCCTGAAGTTAAAGAGTCGCTGTCGTGCCTTCACCACGGGGTGTAGGTGTGCTTTGACCATTTCAGCTCCTCTGAGACGTGTACGCCGAGGAACTTGACGTTTTTGACCGTCTCTATGGTGGCCCCGTTGATGAGGATGGGGACATGCTGAAAGGAATTTGATAATATCTGCACATTACAGGAACACCTGTAATTACAAAAGTACAATGATTCATGTTTTGCTTTCGCTTGAGATGAAGAATCAGCGGCAGACACTTTGTAAGTGCATGAAGAGGTCAACTGTACAAAAGTCATATGCCTGTTTGTCGAAACTATACTTTCAGTTCCTGTTGATACTATGCTCCATTCTTACTTCTGCTAGCACATGATAGTAACAGGAGGAAGAAGGATTGGGAAACTAACTGCAAATAACAGTAAGCTGAACTCCGCCTAGCAGAGACATCTTTGTATTAGCAACTATTAATTATGAGCTTATATGGTATTACAGTTATAGGACATCACCCTGGGTGGGGTGAACCTCAGTTGGGGATAAAAAGGGAAAACACCATTGTGAGAACTGAGTGTCTTGCTTGTTAATTGCTGTAAGTGTACACTCCGGGTTGCAATTCTTATTAAACAAACTATCCTCTGACTAAATACGTTTTCCTGTGGTCTCTTGAGTGCACATAGGGCAGACATCTCTAACAATGCCCAGCCTGGTTCAACCTAAAGTCCACAATCAGCTCTTTTGTTTTGCTGACATTGAGGGAGAGGTTGTTTACCTGGCACCACGCCATCAAAGTGCCCTCAGTTCCTCCCTGTAGGCGGCCTCGTCGCTGTTGGTGATCAGACCTACTACTGTCGCGCAATCAGCGAACTTGATGATGGAGTTGGAACTGTGTGAGGCCACGCAGTCGTGGGTACACGGGGGAGTACAGGAGAGGACTGAGGACGCACACTTGCGGCCCAATTCGCCAGGAAGTCCAGGACCTAGTTGCATATGGAGGAGTTCAAACCCAGGGCTGTGAGCTTGGTGGTCAGCGTAGAGCACAGAACCAACCAAACCATCCTTTTGGTTGGTAGCTAGGTAAGTTAGGTCATTGTCATGGGGCTGGAGCTGGGGTTACAGAGAAAGGAGGTTGCCAGGCGGGCTATTAAAGTGACGGTACACATTACACAGCTGAGTGAACTGAGGTGAGACAGAGAACATCTCCAGACAGAACCACGGTCGATAAAGAAAACACCTCCGGGGGAGAGAAGGTAGAAGGGTGTGTGTGCAGTGTGTGTGTGCATGTGTGTGTGTGCATGTCTGTGTATGTATGTTTGTGTGTGTGTTTGTATAGTGTCTGTAACAATTTTCTGGAATTTTCAGTAAATGGTGTGTGTATGTGCATACGTTAAGTGTGTGTGTGTGTGTGTGTGTGTGTGTGTATGCACAAATGTTTTTGTGTGTGGTGTGTGTGCAGGATATGGGAGGAAGACTGGACAGCCAGGTATAGATATAGGATCTTAATTTGATCACCCGGTTGCAGGGGAACCTTGATGCAATGCAGAAAATGTCAAACTTGTAGTGTATTTGAGGTTTGAAAAGGCTTTTGAAGTTTGTAATTTCAGACTTGATTTCTCCTCACAAAAAGTATGCCGCGTTTCAGATCACATGATGCAAAATGCATCATCAGGGGATGATTTCTGTATTTTGAAAGTTACATTTCTTGAAATCTTGATTGCTGACAAGCAACACATTTTGGGACTACAGTATGTCAACAATGGACGAATGAAACAAATACCAAAATAAAGTTTTTGGGTGGAATTGTCCTTTAAGATCCTATATCTGTAGGCAGCGGATATTTTTTAAACCTACAATTGGCTCCCAGTGCCAGTCTTATGAGGCACTCTGCTGTCACTTCCCATCTCATCAAGGCAACAGGTCTCTCTCTGCTCTCCTCCTCCTCCTCTACCTCCTCCTCTCCTCTTTACCTCCTCTCTGTCCTCTGTCTGTTGAAGGTGTCTTTGGTAAATAGCAAGGGCAAGGCATAGACAGTATTGATGTCTGTATGCACAGCCTCGTTTGAATGAGTACTTACAGTCACTAGCACTGAATGTATAGTGTAGACATGTACCTGTATGCTGTAGCTGAGGAACGCTCAACTCAGTTCTCTTATATCGAGGCGGAGTTGAGTTTTGATACCAGGTCGCGGGATTTGCTGGCAACAACATTGGGTCACCATCAGTCGATTCTTGTAAAAATGTCAATTCTGAAAACGCCTACCTGTACCAGCTGCTGTGGGGAGGATGGCTCACAATCATGGTCAGAATGGAGTAAATGGAATGATGGCATAAAACACGTGAAAACCATGTGTTTGATACCATTCCACTCATCCCGCACCGGCCATTATTACAAGCCAGTCCTCCCCAATTAAAGTGCCACCAACCTCCTGTGACTGTACAACTGCGGTCCTCCTACGGGGTGCTGAAATTCATACTTTTAATAAAAAACTTTTACTTGGAAACAACCACTAACGTTTTCCTCATTTGTGTTGCTCAACTAAGCGTGAATGTTCATGTGCCAATTGAATCTGACTACGTAGTGCGAGGAACACAAATGAAGAAAAAGTCTGTGTTTGTATTTGATAAACGTTTTTATTAAAAGGATGAATTTCAGCACCCCATGGAAGGACCGCAGTTGTACAGTTGTACAGGACAAACATAGCTACAGGTAAATTGACATTTTTACAAGAATCGATGGATGGTGACTCAATGTTGTTGCTAGCAAATCTCACCACCAGTTATCAAAACCCAACTCCATTTTGTGTAGTGAACATGACCTTGAAGATCTCTGAGCTCTCCTCTTGGCATATAGCAGATGGAACACACATACGCACACACACGCACGCACGCACGCACGCACGCACGCAAACACACACACACACACACACATACACACACACACACACACACACACACACACACACACACACACACACACACACACACACACACACACACACACACACACACACACACACACACACACACACACACACACACACACACGGTTGGGGGCCTTACATCAGAGGACACAGTGCTTCTCCTGTGCACTGTCTTCAGCTCCAGGACAAAACTAGTGAGCCTCAGCTCACTGAATTGTTAACATCGAGAAGCCCCATCAAAATATTATGAGTGGGGGGTATTCTCTTCCTCTTTTCTCCCTTTGTTTACGTTTAGTTTTGGCGGTCTACCAATCAGAAAGCATTACAGAGAAACATGTCTGGGTCAGTTCCATTACGAGGCAAAACAACAGAGCAGGGCTGGGATTAACAAACTCTCCATATCATCAACTCATCTTCCACTCATCTCATCTTTCAGGGCATCAAATCTTGCACATCTTGCTCTTTGACAGCAAATAGTCTCAGAGAAATGAATATTTACAGGTTTCAAATTTCAAGTGTTAATGTCACATGCACACGTACAGTGAAAGTCCTTTCTTGCAAAACTCAAAACCCAACCATGCAATAATCAATAACAATGTATTGATAGGAAAAAAAAACACACAAGAAATAAGATGAATAAATATATAATACACAATAAAGTAAGAAAGTGAACATACTATATACAATAAATATTTAAAAAGTCAGTTCCAGTGACACATTTACATGCAGGAACAGTGGAGTGGTGGAGGTATGTGTAGGGATAAGGCGACTGCTCAACAGGATATAAGATAACCAGAGTAGCAGCAGCTTGCATGTGAGTGGGTGTACGGGTGTTTCGAGTCAGTATAAATGTGTGTGCACATTACGTGTGAATGAGCAGATGATGGAGTGAATGTTTGAATGTTTGTGTTTGTGTTGGAGTGACAGTGTCTGTGAGTGTGTAGGCCCTTGTGAGTGTGCATAGAGACTGAAATAAAAGGTCAATCAAGATACAAGGTAAACTCGGTCCTTGTAGCTATTTTGTTAGCTATTTATCAGTCGTATTGCTTGGGGATAGGAGCTGTTTAAGAGCCTGTTGGTGTCAGACATTATGTACTGGTACCTCTTGCAGTGCGGTAGCAGAGAAAATAAATAGTCTATGGCTTGGGTGGTTGGGGTCTTTTGACATATGATCATAGACCGTGAAGAGATGCAGGAGCAAATACAATGTGTATAGAGAGGCTGATGGCTGTTTCAGGATATCCTGTCTGTACAAAGGGTCTCACCAGATTGAATCTGGATAAATGATAAAGAAAAAAAAGATTTCAATTCGCTAAATTTACAAATGATTGCATCCTGAGTGGAAGTACACAGAGTTGATTGCTTATGTCAAAATCTCTGTACAGAGAAGATCTCAGACCAGCATGTGGTGGTAATTTCAAATGATCAGTCAATTCAAATTTTAAAATCATAAACATTTTTTTTAAAAACAATTACATAAATGCCTTCAGTTAATGAGAAATCATTTAAAACATATGCTCCTTTCTCCTTTTTTTATTGGAATTTTAGTTTACTTCTTGAATTGATTGCTTTCTATTTGAGTTGACCCCCAACCCTGGTTCGTTCCACACAATGAATATTTCATGTTTCCTCCAGTACCCGACTGCCTCCCTCCACATCCACTGGGGCTCACCAACTGAGCAGCTGATCAAAACCTGTTGTGGCATATTGACACAAAAGACAAGCTAATGGTTGCCCGCTGCTTTGAGTCACCCATAACACACTGCCAGAGAAGGTTATAAGTTAAACCGTGCTGCAAAATATGCTCACTGAGGCATTATACAAAGGCAGAAGGAATGTCTCCTATTGTCCAATGGACAAACAGTGTACTGTTCACAACATGCACAGTACTTGTGATGGTGGGCAATTGGACATAGGTTCAGGCTAGTTTTCCTGTTGGCTCCCATAGGTAACATTAATCAATGTTATTTCGTATTGCTTTATGTGAGAGTATGAGGTCAGGTCCCATGGTTTGAGTCCCAAATGGGGTACTATAAAGGGAAAAGGCTTTCATTTGTGATGCAACCATTGTGTGTCAAGCCAAGGACATTAAATACAGCATCTACTCAAGCAAGGTTTCCCTGATGCTGGGTCAGGTTGATCTGTGGGATCCCTGTTTTGCCCATTTGGAACCCTCCTTCTCGCTAAGCCAACCGCTCTCAGAGTGCTGCCGCTGGTCTCTCGCTGAACTGCAGGGAACAGAGCTGTGACAGAGAGCACATATGACAGACTGTCACTCCACCTGGGCCACAGAGGTGAGGTGCTAAGAGTTAACCCCAGCAGCAGAAGATCTCTTAGAGTCTACACCTTTCCTACCAAGAAGTCCTCTCTCTATATCCTGCTGGTTACCCATCTATAGTACATTGGGATTCCAGGTCTATCAGAGAAAGTACTCACTGACCTTTGCAGAGAAAAAAAAACTGCCAATTTGATTTGATCTGTGTCTATTTAAAGCACTGGGCTGGCTGCTGGCTGGCTGGAGAGCGGGCCAGGGTTATTATTGGCACAGCCTCCGTTTGCTGAAGGTGCCCCCTGGATGTGCTAACTCATTGAGTGGACGGTGGCTGGGCCGCCCCCCCCCCCCGCTGGGAGGAATAACATTGCATTAGCTGATGACACATCCAGATACTGCAGAGCCCCTGGGCTGGTTGGATGGCTTCCTGCTTCCCGATGATGATAATGTCTTGTATGGCTTCATTAAGATGCCACAGGAAGTGAAGTTGTTGAGTGATGTCACTCTGTATCCCGAGGCATCACATCGTATTAGGCTGTTCCCATCGGATGAGGAGGATGAAGAGTGACATTTACATTTTAGACATTTAGTAGACGCACTTATCCAGAGCGATTTACAGTTAGTGCATTCATCTTAAGATAGCTAGATGGGACAACCGCATATCACAGTCATAGTAAGTAAATGTTTTCCTCAATAAAGTAGTTATCAGCAAAGTCAGAGCTAGTAAGTGGGAAAAGAGTCAAGTGTGAGTGTTAGTTCACGAAAGGCTTAAAAAAACAAACACTTAAACAAAAAGAAAGGTGACAATTTATTTTGCTAATACAGTGAGCTCCAAAAGTATTGGGACGGTGACACATTGTTTGTTGTTTTGTCTCTGTACTCCAGCACTTTGGATTTGAAATGACACAATGACGACGAGGTTAAAGTTCAGACTTCTCGTCCATATCGGGTGAAACGTTTAGAAATTACAGCACTTTTTGTACATAGTCCCTCCCATTTTAGGGGACCAAAGGCATTGGGACAAATTCACTTGTGTATTAAGGTAGCAAAAAGTTAACCATTTGGTCCCACGTTCATAGCCCACAACCCACAATGAGTACATCCAGTTTGTGGCTCTGCAAGTTTGTGAATGGTAAATAGTGTATTGTGTAATTTTGGAGTCACTTTTATGAATAGAATATGTTTCTAAATACTTCCACATTAAAAAGGTGCATGCCACCATGACTACAGATAGACCTGTATGAATTGTGAATAAGGATGACCTACCCTGTTATTTTAAGGTTGAAAGGTTAGCATGTCTTGGGGGTATGATATTTGTGTCACTGTCCCAATACTTTTGGAGATCACTGTATATGCTGACTGCTAGCCATTAGTTCATTGTCTGTACTGCAACATGGACATTACGTGGCCCAAGTAACCAGTGGAGGCTGCTGAGGGGAGGACGGTCAAAACAATGTCTGGAACAGAGCAAATGGAAACCATGTGTTTGATGTATTTGATACCATTCCACTGATTCCACTCCAGCCATTTCCACAAGCCCGTCCTCCCCAATTAAGGTGTCACCAACCTCCTGTGCAAGTAACATTTGGCACAATATGCTTGAGTTTATTTCAGCTCTATTCTACACATCATTAAAGCTGCCATTAAAACTGTGTGGTCTTTCTTAATGTACATTTCTAATTATGTTCAGGACATTCTGTGGAACCACTACCTGTTCTCTCTACATACGACATTTAAATGCCGTCCCTACAGTTTAGCAGAGTATTGAGTGCTGCTGAAGTCTACACACAGGGGAGCTAGTACAAGGTCAGGAGAATGGGCGTCCAACTGGCTTGGTGGATGCTAGTTGACTGATGACCAATTCAGACTCCCTTAGCAACCACCCCCCACCCCACCCCACCCCCTGTGGGCCCACTAGACACTAAGTGCAAGCTTTCAGTTGGCCACCGGATAATTTCTGACCTCTCCCACACAGCCAGGAAATGGACCATCCAAGAGGCATATATTTAGAACAAATAAATACATGGCTCTGGACCGTCCTAGTTCGTGCCTGTCTGGAATTCTTCAGTCACCAAGACGGTGTTTCTGATGAAAATATTACTGTACCTTTTTTAAAGTTAACTTTAAAGACATTTCTCCATAACTAAATTGGTCCGTTTTTTCCCATTCATTTTCATTCGCAATTGCAAAATGGACAAATATACATTTCAAGGCTCTATTCCATCTGTATCGCTGAAGCATTACAGATTGCTCTATAGAAATATAAAGGTAATTTCCGATTGAGCCGACATGTAGCATTTACCGTGAACGCGGGGTGTCTGTTTACTGCATTAGCAGCAGTCTAGAAGGCAGGCTAGCTCCACTGTGCTCCACACCTCTCGGGGGGTCTCAGGATCTAGGTTAAGGTCTGTATACTCCGAGGGAGGGGTGCATCATGCCCTGGAGGGGATGTCCATAAGAGCTTTCCTCCCTCTCTTCCCACACTGGCCGTGCCTCTTCTTTAAACCTCCATGACAGCTCCCTCTTCCACATGTGGAGGTGTGGCAGACCCGTGTCTGCTTTATGCTTTGGCTTGTTGAGCTAAAGGGATTTGATCTCTTCGTGGTTGATGTTAAGAGCAAACAACATTCTGTACAACCTTCGGGAGCCAAGAGTCTCGGCGCACAAGTCTTCTGTTTTTCCGTTCTTTGTGTGAGTGAAAGCGCATTCCATTAGAGACAACATAACATGGAACGCTGGCTTGTTTCTGCTGTTAAAAGTAATGTTGTTTCTAAGCACTGTGTCAGCGTAGATAACTTACTGTTGTGGCTTCGGGTTATTGGTGCTCTACACTACAGTTGAAAAGTACACAGAGAGAGAGAGAGAGAGAGAGAGAGAGAGAGAAATCCCATTCGCCTCTGCCTCCACCACACCTCCCCGCTACAGAATTGAGTCACAGTCAAACGCCAAAAGTGCTCCAACTTCTTCATTGTTTCAACTCTACGACTTTTCAGTAGAGTTAAAAAGAGTCAAAATGATCTTAATATATATATATATATATATACAGTGCCTTGCGAAAATATTTGGCCCCCTTGAACTTTGCGACCTTTTGCCACATTTCAGGCTTCAAACAAAGATATAAAACTGTATTTTTTTGTGAAGAATCAACAACAAGTGGGACACAATCATGAAGTGGAACGACATTTATTGGATATTTCAAACTTTTTTAACAAATCAAAAACTGAAAAATTGGGCGTGCAAAATTATTCAGCCCCCTTAAGTTAATACTTTGTAGCGCCACCTTTTGCTGCAATTACAGCTGTAAGTCGCTTGGGGTATGTCTCTATCAGTGTTGCACATCGAGAGACTGACATTTTTTCCCATTCCTCCTTGCAAAACAGCTCGAGCTCAGTGAGGTTGGATGGAGAGCATTTGTGAACAGCAGTTTTCAGTTCTTTCCACAGATTCTCGATTGGATTCAGGTCTGGACTTTGACTTTGGCCATTCTAACACCTGGATATGTTTATTTTTGAACCATTCCATTGTAGATTTTGCTTTATGTTTTGGATCATTGTCTTGTTGGAAGACAAATCTCCATCCCAGTCTCAGGTCTTTTGCAGACTCCATCAGGTTTTCTTCCAGAATGGTCCTGTATTTGGCTCCATCCATCTTCCCATCAATTTTAACCATCTACCCCGTCCCTGCTGAAGAAAAGCAGGCCCAAACCATGATGCTGCCACCACCATGTTTGACAGTGGGGATGGTGTGTTCAGGGTGATGAGCTGTGTTGCTTTTACGCCAAACATAATGTTTTGCATTGTTGCCAAAAAGTTCAATTTTGGTTTCATCTGACCAGAGCACCTTCTTCCACATGTTTGGTGTGTCTCCCAGGTGGCTTGTGGCAGACTTTAAACAACACTTTTTATGGATTTCTTTAAGAAATGGCTTTCTTCTTGCCACTCTTCCATAAAGGCCAGATTTGTGCAATATAGGACTGATTGTTGTCCTATGGACAGATTCTCCCACCTCAGCTGTAGATCTCTGCAGTTCATCCAGAGTGATCATGGGCCTCTTGGCTGCATCTCTGATCAGTCTTCTCCTTGTATGAGCTGAAAGTTTAGAGGCACGGCCAGGTCTTGGTAGATTTGCAGTGGTCTGATACTCCTTCCATTTCAATATTATCGCTTGCACAGTGCTCCTTGGGATGTTTAAAGCTTGGGAAATCTTTTTGTATCCAAATCCGGCTTTAAACTTCTTCACAACAGTATCTCGGACCTGCCTGGTGTGTTCCTTGTTCTTCATGATGCTCTCTGCGCTTTTAACGGACCTCTGAGAATATCACAGTGCAGGTGCATTTATACGGAGACTTGATTACACACAGGTGGATTGTATTTATCATCATTAGTCATTTAGGTCAACATTGGATCATTCAGAGATCCTCACTGAACTTCTGGAGAGAGTTTGCTGCACTGAAAGTAAAGGGGCTGAATAATTTTGCACGCCCAATTTTTCAGTTTTTGATTTGTTAAAAAAGTTTGAAATATCCAATAAATGTCATTCCACTTCATGATTGTGTCCCACTTGTTGTTGATTCTTCACAAAAAATACAGTTTTATATCTTTATGTTTGAAGCCTGAAATGTGGCAAAAGGTCGCAAAGTTCAAGGGGGCCGAATACTTTCGCAAGGCACTGTATATATATATATATATATATATATATATATATATATATATATATAACCCCAACAAAAATCAATATTGCTATGAGTAGGAGAGAGAAAGGGGAGTGTGTGCAACAAGCTGGAAGTAATGTGCATTGACAGCCCATGGGGCGGTGGGGGGAACGGGCGTGTGTGTGTGTTGGGGGATGGGGGGCTGAACGACGGGGCACTAGTGGGGAGGGAGGGATGGATGAAGGGGGAGGGGTTCGATGGAGAGATCTGTCTCCAGCAGCAACACTCTTCCTGGGCAACACAGTGTGTCAAGTGCACAGAAGACAAATAAAAAGAGAAGAGAGAAGAAACAACACAGAAACCGATCTATAATGCACTCAGAGTCCCTGGAGTGGACAAAGGAGAGAGGATACTCCAGGACACAATGCAAGACTCAATGATAAAGTACTTGAAACCAGGATCGAACTCTATCCTCACTAAAGCAAACACACCATCTTTCTGTTGCTTTTGGAAATAATAACTGCAGCATATCTAAGGCCCTCTCAGTCCTACTCTGCAGTTATCCTTGATTGTCTGTAGTCAAGTATTGGCGTATTGTATTCTATTCAAGTAGGGCGGCAGGTAGCCTAGTGGTTAAGAGCGTTGGGGCCATCTGTCGATGTGCCCTTGAGCAAGGCACTTGACCCTAATTTCTCCTGTAAATCTCTCTGGATTTGAGCATCTGCTAAATTACTCAAATGTTATGTAAAATGTAAGCATTGCTGTCACCAGGTCACTCAACAACCAGGTCACCACTCTCTTTCTCAAGATTGCTGCTCGCAAAGCATAGGTACAGAACCTATATTTGCCATTAGGGAAATGGCCTGCCCTGAATGGTATGGAGCAACCGTTTCATATTTTATATGCTTTCAATGCACTAGGCTGCTGTGGTGACATAAAACCTGGAAAGCTTCCTAATTGAGGAGTGGGTTGTCGTGACCTAATGGGGGAGTGCTCAGTGGTTCAGTTCCAGGGCTGATGGTGAATCTATAATGCATATAGTGTTGTGTGCTACGGCTATGTCCAAATGGCTTCCTATGTAGTGCACTACACTTGACCAGGGACCATTGGGCTCTGGTCAAAAGTGGTTCACTTTGTAGGGATTAGTGTGCCATTTGGACCGCCTCTGTTGTCAACTGCTCACACAGGGGCTAGGTATGGTGTAGAGAGGGATCATCATACATATGAGCTCCATCCGCACCTTGAAAACATTCCCCCCTGGAATGGAGTGTGACAGGCAGGAAAACACTGGGGAAGACCTAGGGGCTAGCCCTGCTTCCTCCTGTTGATCATGTTACAAGCATGCATGGCTGACTGAGGAAACCAAAGGAGAAGAAGAACTCTCAGAAAGGATTTCATGTGGGTCATTAAAGATGAAAACGTGCTAGTGAGGGAGGCAGACCGGAGGGATTGGTTGGCTTGGGTGACCCTGCGCAACTGTCATTGGGCATTGCGTCTCTCTTTGGTTTCTGAACACTCTCCCATCCTTCTAAAGTAGATAAACATGTACAGGATATATGCTGCCAGGGACTGGAATAAAACCCTGTTATACTTACATCAATTTCTAAAGGCGAATGTAACGGAGAAGCTTTGTAAAGCAGGAACTACTTCCAAGATAATACTGCACGTAAAAGTCCCCCAGTGAAAGATTGACATGTTCCTGAATTAATGCTCCCAAGATGGTTCGACTAAGATTTTTTGTGAACATTCAAAAATAGCATTTCTTTGCGTTTCTATTCAATAAAATTTGTCAGGCTGTCACACTTCATTAGACAGAGATTGTATGAAACTTGGCAGGCATTAGAGTGACGAGGCAGGGGGCTGTTTCTGTCTGGACTCTGGACTGTCTAGCTACGCCACAGAGGGTCTCTCTCCTGTCTCCACCAACCAACACCTCGTCTATTATGGTCCATTGTGTTCAGTAGGGCAAAGCGTACCAAAAAGGTTTGCCACAGAAACCCAGGTCTAACTCACTCAGTTTCAAAATATGTTCTCCTATTTCGTTGCTTCTGAACACAGCCCATGATACACATACAGGAGACATATAGGAGAGAGACAGAAAGGAGATAGGAAGTGATGGAGAAAATGGCGTGCTAGTTTCATGGAGGGAAGTCAGTCAGACATGCAGAAAGAAAATGGATGCCTGTCACTGTCTGTCCCCACTGTTGCTAGGTGTAGTTATTCTAGTCTCCAGCAGGGGATATCAATATGTGTTTGTTTGCTTGCTCCTGGGTCAGTGTTCACACATTTGCCATTGTGCAAAAAGGGAGAGATTGTCCAGGGGATGAAAGGGGGGATGGGTGGAGAGAAGCGATCAATGAGGATGGAGATAGAAGCACTCTCAGAGAGACTGTCTCACTTTCTGGTTGGGTGGTGCATAGCGTGAGTCACTCCCGTCTCCAGGGCAAGTCTGTCTGTCTCCTCAAACGTCTGTCTGTCCCACTTAGGTCTAGAAGTACTGGAGACAATGTCCAAGATGGACACCCCGTTGTTTTCAACGTAATCTACTCACGTTCGCATATGCCGTTTCGTGGTTGTTCTCTTTTGTACCGGGACTACTATGACTGCGCACTAGTCCCGATGAGACGGCAGGATTGTGCGAACATGCTCCGGAAACTCTGCCAGCTGGGCTCATGACATCAGTGCATGAATATGAAATGTAAATATCTTCGGCTGAGTGATTTAAAAAAAGGTGATGACTAAAAGTGTTTTATTATGAATTTTCGAATTATGGGGCCGTCGATGGGAATTGTCTTTCTGGGCCGTACTTCAGTTGAAATGCAATACCGAAGCTGTCCTCTGGGAATTCGAAAGCACGCGTCCAGTCTGGTGCCTTGGTTTGTCGCCTACAAGTCTGTCTGTCTGTCCCCCACAAAGTCTATCTGTCTGTCTCATAACCTACTGTCCAGACAGCACAGCAGCCATTGCCTTTAACGATGCTTCTGTATAGGCACACGAGTGAGCTGTGAGACTTGTGGATGAAGAAATGATGGACCTTCGTATTAGAACATACACAGCCCCATTTTCAATTGTGATTTTAACACCCAATGTTTAAAAAAAAGAAACACCTTCAAGTTCATAGTGTAGATTACAGAACCAATCAGAAATAATTGTTCAATTAAACACTTTTCAAAGAAACAAAATAATATGAGCACAAACATACTATGATTAGGATGAACTGTGATTGCACAAATCCTTTATTTCCAGGATCAAATAGTATATTTTAACATTTGAACTGCTTTTATTCATTTTTTTACATCTACAATAACTTTGTGTGTTAGAATATCAAAATGAATTCAATAAATTCAACGTGATAATAAATAAAAAAATGACACCATTGTATCTTTAAACATAAAAATCTGGGATGTGAGTCTCCAGTATGTCACCATATCCTTGAGAGTAAAAGTCATAAAAAGTTATCCAAACATGACTTTGAAATAAAACACAGAACTGTAGGTATTTTAGTCAATATAATATTGAGTCCAAAATTATTTTCTACAAGCCTACTTTTTTGTGCTAGAGAAAAATGGCTTGTAAGGACCAGTGCTTTTAAACTAGTGCTTGCAACAAATGTCATAAAAAATACCTTACTATTTACACAATTTTTAAAAAAGCAGTTGTTGTTATTGATTGTCACCTTGCTTTTTTTTTTTTTTTTACATACATCTCCTGGTTGATTTAAATAAATCTATTTCATATAAGAAATGTCTGTGTACAAAAAAAGACAAACAAATATAAAGAGGCAAGTCTGTAAATGCATTTGTTTGTGACATTTATGTAATAAGTTTACATCCCAAATGGCACCCGTTCCCTATATAGTGCACTACTTTTGATCAGTCCATAGGGCTCTGGTTAAAAGTATAGCACTATGTAGAGAATATAGTGCCATTTTGGATGGAGAGAATTCTAACGCTACCAATATTAATAAAAATTATTTTCCAGCACTTTTTAATAACGAAATACTGCAAATAGGATATTTTTTACAACTCTTTTACAATTTACACAACACATTCAACATTGCAACTTTTCAATACAGAATCTCTTTAAAAAGACTTGTCCTCTCATTTGGATCAATGCCCGTGAGTCTGCGTGTGACCAAGTCAATCCTCATGGAACAGGGTCTTCAGTGCGATACAGCAGTGTTTCCACGCTTTTGACCTATTCTAAAGCTAGCCCAGCTGATTCAACACGTCAACTAATCATCAAGCCCTTGACTAAGTGAATCAGGTGTGCTCGTTCAGGGCGACAACAGAATTGGGAATCTTCTGGGGGTCCCCGAGGAGAGGTGTGAGATCCACTGTGATAGATGACCATGACAGAATCACTTGGGGCCCTGGAAGAGAGGAGGCCCACTGAAACGACCGTACCCGTTCCTCTTGCCATCGGCTCAACTTCAGTTCAATTCAGGAAATCAACTTGAATCCGAATGTATATTTCTCTCAAAGCTTTTCAATGAGGAATGATGGATCTGGAATGTGCTTGTTTACTTCTGAATGTAAGCCATCTCCTGCTGTATTACGGGACTTGATGTATTGAGTGATTTCACACTGTAGCCAGTCAAGAAAAGAAGAAAATGCCTTGGTTGATTTCAGTGCCATTTAAATAAATACACAACTGGTAACGTAAACTTCTTCCAGGCTAAAATGCAGCATGGAAATAAAACAAAACCCCAAAACGGTCATCCCTTCCTCCGTCCGATCTGCTCTCCTTCTTCATATTTAGATACCATTTGACCATAATATGGGATCTGTTTCACATATCCAATCTCAATAACACGTCAGAGGACAACCTAAATACTATTTTACCAACACGTAGATCTCCAAAACCTGAATCAATTCCTCTTCCTCTCTATGGGCAGATGACACAACAAAACATAACACAGAACAGAACATTTATAAATCTACCTCACAATAATTTCAGACATCCAGCTCCTTCAAATGATGTCTCATCATTCTTCATAATGAATATTAATCTCCATATCAATCCTTCTCCATCCTTTCCATACCCACATTCACTTTCCCTCCTTTAACAAGTTATACTGTACTAAAGCGCAGTACTGTAGCTATGACAGTGGTAAAACATGTCTCTTATCACAGTCTTGTTAATAATCTTTGTCCGAAACTGTATTTTGTACACCCATAAAGAAAAACAATGAAATTCACAGTGGTGAAGAAATCGCCGCTCTCTCAACCATACCCTTCATAAAAAATGCGTAACATGAGAAGATGCATTTGGTTTCCCCTGAGCTGTGTGCCAGTGGGGAAACTACTGTCAGAGTGCAGAGAGACACTATGCTGAGCTCTTTCACTGAGTCCTGAGTCCGTCGTACACAAATGAAATGGAGAGAATGTTACATAGAAAGTCGTAACATCCACAGTTCAGTTTAAATTCTTCTTCTTTCGCGTCTCCTCTGTTAAATTTTTTATGCCCCCTGACAAAATGGTCCAATGGTGCCTCTTTGCACTGACCCCCCCCCTCGTGTCTCAGAGGTAGAAGCCAGTAGTCTGTGGGTCTGGGAGGGTGGGCAGGGTCTGTAGGGCGCCGGGCTGGGGGTGGAGACTGTCGCTGGCTGTCTGGCCGTTCACATCGGGCAGTAGACCGCTCCCTGTGTGAGCAACGTTGGTGTCGTTGAGGATGCAGCCGCTCTCCATCTAAACACAGAACAACATTAAAAAATATAATTGGAGCTGTATGCATATGATAGGACACAACCCCCCCCCAAAAAAGACAAACTAACTCTAATCACTACACTGGGCTCTGTTCTGTGGCATGTTGAGGTCTTTGACACCATTCACTTAACCTTTCACTGCAGTGGGCTGAATCAGGGTCAGGTAGTCTTAAACAAATCTACTTTCAAACAGAAGTGTACACCTCACACACATGGTTATGAGCTTAAACAAGAAGGAGCCACCGGGTCAGATATAGAGTTGAAACGTACTACATTTTGAGTTTGCATCTCAATGACATTTTATATACATCACAGAAGACTGAAATATAACAAAACCTTTTGACATATAAAAGGTGGGTTTTTAGAAATAATGTTTATTATGAAAAACATGAATAACATTGTACCCATGAGGACACTATGTCATTTGACTGCAGGAAAGGGCTCCTGCAGGTCAGGTCTGCCAGAGAGCGGAGTGGTGCAGAGCGGGCACGCACGCACACACACACACACACACACACAGGTTAGTGGACAGCAGAGGATGGGTGGAACTAGACAGCAGAGATAGCTACTCTAACTGTAGCTTGTAGTAGTTGCTAATACACTAGCTAACTACACAAAGTAGCATATCTGCCAAACCAACAGAGTACTGACACTGGTACAAGCACTGAGCTCCACTCTCTATACTCCATAGGTGTGAGTATGTACTTTGTGGCTTCCCTGTATGAGGGAATCCCCTGTGTGTGTCTGTTGTGACAGTTTCTACCATCGGTCTAATTGTAATCCTGCTTAGTGGGCCCTAAACGGATTAGCTAGGCATCATCCATGTAGAAATCCTAATAGGGCCACCTTATATAGGCCCCCCATAGGGGCAGGCCAGCAGGACACTGCGCACCTGCAGCAGGACAAACCCAGCCAGGTTAAGGTAGGCCAAACTCAACTAATCTCTAATGCTACTCAATCCCAAAATCACATCAACACCCCTAGCCGGGGGGGAAACAGCACCCCCTGTGGTGGGATGTGACACCACACATGTAGGCACGCACCCATGCGCATACACACAACATTGCCACACATTCTTCTGCCCCTCTATGTATTAGGTAATGACGACGGGAAAATTGTAGGTCAGGACAGCTCATGCTTGACTGGCCAGCTTGGCTCTATGTTCCTCTGGGGCGTGGTCGCTGACCCTGAAGAAAAACACAGGGAAGGCGGAGTGGGATGGGGGGGGCATGAACGGCTGCCGGTCCGGTTAGCAGTCGCTGCCTGGGAGCTATAGCTCTCATTGTGGGACTTCAACCTTGTTCTATTCATTACAGTTCTTCACCATCGGCTCTTCTCTCTCTCTCTCTCAACAAAGAGACCAACCAACTCTATCGTTCGTTACCCTTCATGGATCTTGAAACATGAATTCAGCACTACAACAAACAAGGAGAGGAAGATGGTGTCCAGCATGCAGAATGGACTGTGTGCTGTACTAATGTCCAGTTCGTCTTGCCCTGAGGCCTTGTTTTGACCGACTGGGCCCCTTGTGTCCCTCCCTGACAAGACTCCTGTACTGTATTAAAAAAGAAAAAGTTACAAATGCACAGAGGCGGGTCCTAATCTCACCTTCGTCGCCAAATGTACGGAGGCTTGTTGTGCAATTAAAACGCAGCTTCTTCACTTCAGATCAACACGTTAGCAACCGGTACAAACGTGTGTGTGTGTGTGTGTGTGTGTGACACGCACACCGCGCGTGATACACTCTTAAAAGCAACCTCATTCAATACTCAACGGAGCTGGGAGCCTACATGACCCGAACACAACATATACTGGCAACTGTACAGTAAGTGACACCCTGAAGGTGCAGCCATGGACGTGGCGTAGCCGACACTAGTTCACTCCCAGTCAGTGTCCTGATCTGAAGTCATGCTTGACATTATCAGCTTTGAACAGATTGTAAGGCGGTCCCTGCAGACCAGAGCTGCTTCCGTCACAATCACACTGCGGTAGGATCAGACCCGGGCATTTAGGTCAAGGCTATGTTGTGCTACCCGCAAGGAAACAGCCCTGGCAGGAGAGGGTATTCCTACTGCAGTCGATGCTCACGTCGACAGAATCCCTTCCAACGGTTGACTTGATGGTGGCGCAATCCTGAAAGATCCAACGCCACTCCATGGGAGACCTACGTTCCTCTCCATCAACAGATTCTCCACCGCCGTGACCCTTTGCTCTCCACTCATCTGTTTCACATTACATGTCCGCTCACGTCGATTTATCTTACATTGAACTGTAAATCAGCAGCCGAAACAAGCCCGAGGCAAGGGCTTCCCAATGCTATATCAGTGCCTTTACAGAGAACCATCGCTTTCATGACATCGAAATAGTGCTCCTAATGCTAGGATGTCAACCATTAACAAGACAGTCCCACAAACATACAGTCACAGAAATTCACCAAATATTACACAAGAAAAAGACATCAGGTTTATTATCCATCTATGAGCATCTTGCTTTATTCTTTGACTCTTACCTTGCAGTGAGTGGCATCTTGGGAAGCGGGGCGATTCAAAATGCCGTAGGCGCCCAGAGAAGGCATGGTGTGTTGAGGCTGTGACAGCCCCAGGATGTAATCTAAGGAGTTCTGTGTGGTGGGGTACTGGCGGTGAAAGTAGGCGGATGGGACCTGTGGAGAATGTTGTTTGTGATGCTCCAGATGGTCTGAGGGGTTAGCAGTCACCCCTCCTTGTCCCTGGTAGTGACCTGTGCCCCCCACCGTACCCCAGTTCATCACCATGCCCACGGTAGTCGAAGCACCCGTACCGTAATCTGTGAGAGTGACCTCACCTCCTGTAGCGTGTGAGAGGGTGTCCGCGCGCCCGTTGGTGTAGGAGACGGTGCAGGCTCCGTTAGCGGTCAGTTCCAACTGGTCGTCATAGCCGTACCTCTGCCAATCGGGATCAGGGTGCACCCCGTTGAGAGTGGCACCGCTGTTGCTACTTGCCTTCTGCTGTTTGAAATGGAACTGAGGCTGAAGCTGGACCTGTAGGTGCTGGTTCTGCTGCTGCCACTGGCTCTGAAGATGGATGATGTTCTGGTGCTGGTGGTGTTTGAGCTGCCCGGACCCTTGAGGCCCCAGCTGGGATGTCTTACCGTTGACCAGGGGGTGAATGCTGTGGCAGTGGTCGTCCAGCCCCGCATGCAGATGCTCCTGCTGGGGAAGCCAGTGACCATTATTGACCATGGTTAGTGAGTTTGTGTGCTGCAGTGTGTCTGGCTGGCTTGGCGTGGGGACGTCCGTTTGTATCGGGGGCCAGGGGTATTTTGCCAGAACGGGCTTTACTAAGTTGAGGTGCTGCTGCATCTGCTGGGAGAGCTGCACTATGGGTGGCTGCTTTGGTAGTCTGTGAGGGGGTAACGTGGGTTGGGGGATAGGAGGGTTAGTAGCCTGGGGGTGGAGGGTAGAGATATGCATAGCAGGGGTGGCTTGGTTATAAAGGTTAGGGATAAGGGTAGAATTAAGGATAGGGCCAGGGGGATGGGTTGTGGTTGAGGGTGGTGGTATGGACACGTGACTGTCCCCACCCTGGCCCTCCTCGGTCTTGTTCTCCAGCGAGTCGTGGATGTAGGAGAGGATCTCGTTGTTGGTGAGCAGGTCGTTGAGCGAGGGGATGTAGTCCGGATCCATCTCCACTCTGATCATCCTCTCATCCAGCAGCAGTAGCTCCAGATCCTCTGCGTTCAGACCCAGGTTCTCCAGAGCAGAGAACAGCTCGCTGATGGGAAGACATTTATTTTATTTGACAAATTCAAAATACATATAGACTTGAGAGTACAGCAATGCATACATTAACAAAATATTGGAATTAAAAACTGAAGGGCAAAAAAATGGAAAGCTTGGGCAAGACTGGCTGTACATTGGGCAGTCCAAAGGGACATTACACTCAATTCAATTTGAAAATACTTATATACAATACATACAAATATACAATCACCTGTTAGAGCATGTCTCGTCCCCCTCCAGAGAAAGTGAGTCCAGGGTGGCGAGTAGTGGGTCGAAGCTGGATGGAGGAGCCCCGTTGGGCACGGAGCTCCAGCTCTTTCCCACACTCCCACCCAGAGGGCCACCGCTATAGCCTCCACTGCTCTGCCCTTCCCCCTCGCCTCGCCCACTAAACAGACTACTGTGGAAGGACATCTTGGGCTCGACGGCTGGTTGGCACACGTACACGGACTCATCCTGCCGCATCAATGCCCCGAGCAGGGAGCTGGGGTCCAGTCCACCGTGATCCTTCGATGAGTTCTTGTCCAGCTTGGCCTTCTTGGACTTGGTCTTGCCTTTAGTCTGGAGTGAGTCGGTGAGGCCGTGGATGGGGTAGCTACTCTGGTAGAGAAGGGCCTCGCCCGTGGCGAAGGTGAAGGGGAGGTGCATGGAACGCTTCCGCAGGTGCTCTCCTCCCTCCTCCTCCCTGGGTACGAGAGGATGGAGAGAACCAATCAGAACACACTCTTTCTGTTTAGGATAAAACTCCAGCAAAGTTAAGGCTTTGTGTCCTTAAAGTTGGTGGCAGCTTCATTTTAACAGTGTGCAGCAGTGGTTCCCAAACTAGGGGTCGTGACCCATGTCGGGTTGCCTGATATGAAAATGGGGTTGTGGGAGAATTACCAAAATCCGGGTTAAAAAAAAAATATATATCTTCTTTGTCTCTCAAAATCATTATAATGTGGTTAACTTAAAAAAATCGGAATGAAGATTATTCAATTCTAAAAGTTAAAATTCAACGACAGAGCGCCCGTAGAAAGTGGGAAAAGGCCGCTCTTGACGGTTGCACTTGAATCATTTCCACGGTGAATGGCTGAGCCTGCTACGCTATGAAACCACACACTATTGCAGAGACTGAAATTACCGCAATTGATATGGGGAAAACAATGTGTGGGGAGACAGAGGCACAGAAACTCACATCAATACCTTTGTCAGATAACACTGTGAAACTAAGAATTCATGCTATAGCAAGCAATCAAGAGGAAACTGACTGAACGACTCAAACTCCCCACCTCATGCTCTCCAAATAGATGTTAGCTGTGCGGGCCGAGATGCCCATGCATTAACTTTGGTTCGCCGCATGTCGGGGATGCTATTGACGAGGGCATATTGTTGTCTCACGATTCCAAAGCATGATATGGCACAGGGGACGTTCAATGTGCTGAAAAACAGACTCCATATGGGATCGAATGGTGGCCTTTTGCACAGATGGGGCTCCATCTACCATGGGACGGTGGGCAGGCCTCTGCACTTTAGTTATGAATGTGTCTCCCTTTATGAATGTGTCTCCCTTTGCCAAATGGACGCATTGTATGATACACCTATCAGGAATCAAGGGAAGACCCAGATGCAGACTGTCGAAGTAGCAATGGTTTAACGTTCCAACAGAGGCAAGCAGAAGACAGGTCAAGGCAGGCAGAGGTCGGTAATCCAGAGGGAGGCAGAGGTACAGGTCGGCGGGCAGGCTCGGGGTCAGGCAGCTGGGCTCAGAGACAGGACAGGCAAGGGTCAAGTCCGGGAGGAATAGCAAAAGAGAATAGAAGCAGGAGTACGGGAAAACACTGGTTGACTTGAAATTCATACATGACGAGCTGGCCCAGAGAGACAGGAAACACAGGGATAAATACACCAGGGATAATAAGTGGCACCTGGAGGGGGTGGAGACAATCACAAGACCAGGGCGTGACAACACCCACTGAGCTATATTGGATACACCGAGAGCAACTGGCGGCAAAAGAGCTGAGCGTAGAACATTGCAAACTACATTGCGCACACCTGTTCACAAAACTATTTGGGGATATGGGATCAGAGCATGACAATGTTGTATTTCACACCGAAGCTTGGTCGTTATTGAGGGGGAGTGTTGGAAAGATTTTTTCAAATTGAGAGGAACGGTTGTCATTCGCAATGGATTTAAATTACAAACTTTGTTAAATTTCTGTGTAATGAAAATAAAAGGTGTCTCCTTGCCTATGTAACAGACATTTGGGGAACTGAACGAATTGAACACAAGCATACAGGGGAAATACAAACAAATTATATAACAAATCAGCAAAATCAGTGTGATCCTGGTTCAGTTGACATGCCAGGAAGTGAAATTGAACAGCTGATCAAGCTGCCATGTGACCGAATGCTGCAGACAATGCATTCACCGGTCACTATGGAGACGTTTTGGTTCTTGACTCAAAGGGAATACAATGCAGTCTCCCTCAGAGCATTAAAACTCATGGTATGCTGATTCAGAGCCCTTATCTGCATTAAAACCAAATATCCATCCAGGTTGGATGTGACAGGAGAGATGCGGTACGTACTGTTGACCACGCCCCCTGACCCTGAGACGCTCAGACACAACATGGGGATATGGGATATATATATATATATAAGATAAATTATTTAAATGATTGACTGTCAAAGCCCCACATTAAAAAAGTAAACATTTCCTGTGATTTACATTTTTCCCCCCCATATATTTGGGGTCGCGAGAATTTTATTAACATGATGAAATCCAATCTACTGTCCTCCCTCTTACTCACTGGGAACAAGAGAAGGACGAGACATAGCTTACCAGAACACTAGGGACTACTATTTGGACAAAAGTCCCTAACACTATGGACTAAAGAGCTCTGACTGTTTAGGATTACACATTACATTCACCTCATTGAAATCTTTCATACAAACAGGGGGGCTAAAGCTGCACTTACACCAGGGGCCTCTGGGTGGCGATAATGTAGTCAGGCTTGCCGTTCTTGTAGACCAGTCTGGCGTTGGCTTGGACCCACCTCCAGTGGTTATCCTTAGTGAGCAGTCTGAACACCGTCAGCCCGCTCTCTCCTGTCTTGATCACTGGAATCACATACGACACTGAGTCAGGGGGATGTATCAGAACCAATGATTGTATGGTCATAACTGAACATAGGCAACACAGTGCATATGTGCACCCATGCATGGAACCAACCCCTACACACTCACGACGCTTACAAAAGCAAGTCTGCCCGAAATATGCTGTTTGCATGCGAGTGTACATGCACCTATGCACCATCACACCTCTAAATGTCCACACACACACACACACTCCTTGATCCTTCACCCAATTGGCCTATTGTTGTCTTTGCAAGGCGTGTTGTGGAGTAGAGCACGTCTCAACTGTGCAACTTTCCGGAGTAGGTTCATGGTGGTGAATGGACACAGGTGTGAGGCTCCGTCGACCCATTGTTCTACAGAGAGGCGCGCAGTAAAGAGATTTGCAGACGCGGCAGATTTACACCCAAATGTGTTCCCCTGCAGTGCTGCTGAAACTCGTGTGTCACTTTCAGTGGACACTGGTGGACTTTGGATCTTTATTCCATTCCTGATATGGATATGTGGCCCCAGTTCACCACTCTGCTCTGTTCACCGGTACGCTGCTCTAATCTGCTCTGGGCTTTGCACAATCTCTTCCATAATCTGGATTATGTGTAAACATATTCTCCACTCTAACCAACCATGTGTCCCACAGAGACAGGTTGGTTGTTTAGCAACAAAAACCGTTGAGCGCGCAACTATGAGGCAAAACAGACGGGATCGGCTTAAATTGCTGACAACATGTAAACTACATTTTGTTTGAAAAATGTTAATGGAAAACATGAATTCATGTGCACAATGAGCACCTGTCTCTCAAATACATTGTTAGAGTTGCTGGTTAACTAGCTAGTGATTTTTTCTGCCATATTAGAATTGACATGAAATCTGTCAAAACACCTCATAACAAGACATGGTATCAACAACAAGATAAAACTAGCCGAAACAAGCCACCTACGGTTCCCCACATGGAAGCTTTTAGCCATTGTTTCTAGTTACCCGACCGCTCATAATTATAAAAACCGCGTGGCTTCCGGCCACATCGATGTGCGCGCATCATTTTTGTGACGTTTGTCAGCCAACGCCGTCTATATGGTTTGTCCCAATAATCCCTCCTGAAGTGTGCACTGGTTCACTACTCTCAACCAATGTAAAAGCATTGGATTGCTGTAGGCATGGGCTAGAGGGAGTTTAATATACCAGTCATTTCCTTTCAAATCCATGAAGGGAAGTGAACAAGTGTACACTCTGGGAGAAAGGAGAGACTATTAAGGACGCAACCAGACTTCCACTAACTCTCGGACAGTTTGCCAATCAAAGCTCTGCCTTTTAGACATACCAACCTACTACCCTGGGCTACTTTCTAAAAGCAATGAAAGGTTGTGAGTCAAAAGTTTTGAAAAGGCAGCATATACAGTGGGGCAAAAAAGTATTTAGTCAGCCACCAATTGTGCAAGTTCTCCCACTTAAAAAGATGAGAGGCCTGTAATTTTCATCATAGGTACACTTCAACTATGACAGACAAAATGAGAAGAAAAAAAATCCAGAAAATCACATTGTAGATTTTTTATGAATTTATTTGCAAATGATGGTGGAAAATAAGTATTCTAACTCACATGTAGTTAGCTTACTGCACATAAATAAATATATTACATAGCTCTATGTAGTACTAATATTTGATTGTTTTTATCTTTATTTAACTAGGCAAGTCAGTTAAGAACAAATTCTTATTTTCAATGATGGCCTAGGAACAGTGGGTTAACTGTCTTGTTCAGGGGTAGAACAACAGATTTTTATCTTGTCAGCTCGGGGATGTGATTTTCCAACCTTTCGGTTACAAGTCCAACGCTCTAACCCTGCTGCCCCACAAGTATACACTACATAAGTATGTGGACACCCATTCAAATGAGTGGATTTGGCTATTTCAGCCACGCCCGTTGCTGAGAGGTATATAAAATTGAACACACAGCCATGCAATCTCCATAGACAAACATTGGCAGTATACTGTTCCATACTGAAGAGCTCAGTGACTTTCAATGTGGCACTGTCATAAGATGCCACTTTTCCAAGTCAGTTCGTTAAATTTCTGCCCTGCTTGAGCTGCCCCGGTCAACTGTAAGTGGCGCTATTGTGAAGTGGAAAGGTCTAGAGATAACAACGGCTCAGCCGCAAAGTGGTAGGCCACACAAGCTCACAGATGGGACTGGCGTAAAAATCATCTGTCCTCGGTTGCAACATTCACTATCGAGTTCCAAACGGCCTCTGGAAGCAACTGTTCGTCGGGAGCTTCATGAAATGCGTTTCCATGGCCGAGCAGCCGCACACAAGCCTAAGATGACCATGCGCAATGCCAAGCGTCGGCTGGAGTGTAGTAAAGCTCACTGCCATTGGACACCGGACCTGCAAAATCTGGACCCCTACAAATCAGCCAGGCTAGACAATCTGGACCCTCTCTTTATAAAATTACCTGAGGAAATTGTTGCAACCCCTATTACTAGCCTGTTCAACCTCTCTTTTGTGTCGTCTGAGATTCCCAAAGATTGGAAAGCTGCCGCTGTCATCCCCCTCTTCAGAGGGGGAGACACTCTCGACCCAAACTGCTACAGACCTATATCTATCCTACCCTGCCTTTCAAAGGTCTTCGAAAGCCAAGTTAACAAACAAATCACTGATCACTTCGAATCCAACCGTACCTTCTCTGCTATGCAATCTGGCTTCTGAGCTTGTCATGGGTGCACCTCAGCCATGGTCAAGGTCCTAAACGATATCATGACTGCCATCGATAAGAGACAATACTGTGCAGCCGTATTCATCGACCTGGCCAAGGCTTTCGTCTCTGTCAATCACCACATTCTTATCGGCAGACTCAACAGCCTTAGTTTCTCAAATGACTGCCTCGCCTGGTTCAACAACTACTTCTCTGATAGAGTTCAGTGTGTCAAATCGGAGGGCCTGTTGTCCAGACCTCTGGCAGTCTCTATGGGGGTGCCACAGGGTTCAATTCTCGGGCCAACCCTCTTCTCTGTATACATCAATGAAGTCGCTCTTGCTGCTGGTGACTCTCTGATCCACCTCTACACAGACGACACCATTCTGTATACTTCTGGCCCTTCTTTGGACACTGTGCTAACTAACCTCCAGACAAGCTTCAATGCCATACAACTCTCCTTCCGTGTCCTCCAACTGCTCTTAAATGCAAGTAAAACTAAATGCATGCTCTTCGATCGATCGCTGCCCGCACATGCCAGCTCCTCCAGCATCACTACTCTGGATGGTTCTGACTTAGAATATGTGGACAACTACCTAGGTGTCTGGTTCGACTGTAAACTCGCCTTCCAGACCCACATTAAGCATCTCCAATCCAAAATTAAATCTAGAATCGGCTTCCTATTTCGCAACAAAGCATTCTTCACTCATGCTGCCAAACATACCCTCGTAAAACTGACTATCCTACCGATCCTCGACTTCGGCGATGTCATTTACAAAATAGCCTCCAACACTCTACTCAACAAATTGGATGCAGTCTATCACAGTGCCATCCGTTTTGTCACCAAAGCCCCATATCCTACCCACCACTGTGACCTGTATGCTCTGGTTGGCTGGCCCTCGCTTCATACACGTCGCCAAACCCACTGGCTCCAGGTCATCTACAAGTCGTTGCTAGGTAAAGTCCCGCCTTATCTCAGGTCACTGGTCACCATAGCAGCACCCACCCAGAGCACGTGCTCCAGCAGGTATATTTCACTGGTCACCACCAAAGCCAATTCCTACTTTGGCTGCCTTTCCTTCCAGTTCTCTGCTGCCAATGACTGGAACTAACTGCAAAAATAGCTGAAGCTGGAGACTCTTATCTCCCTCACTAACTTCAAGCACCAGCTGTCAGAGAAGCTCACAGATCATTGCATCTGTACATAGCCCATCTGTAAATAGCCCATCCAACTACCGCATCCCCATACTGTATTTATTTATTTATCTTGCTCCTTTGCTCCCCAGTATCTCTACTTGCACATTCATCTTCTGCACATCTATCACTCCAGTGTTTAATTGCTATATTGTAATTACCTCGCCACTATAGCCTATTTTATTGCCTTACCTCCCTTATCTTACCTCATTTGCACACACTATATATACTTTTATTATAATTTTTTTTCTCCTACTGTATGTTTGTTTATGCCATGTGTAACTCTGCATTGTTGTATGTGTCGAACTGCTTTGCTTTATCTTGGCCAGGTCGCAGTTGTAAATGAGAACTTGTTCTCAACTAGCCTACCTGGTTAAATAAAGGTGAAATAAAAATAAAAGTGGAAACACGTTCTCTGGAGTGGTGAATCACGCTTCACCATCTGGCAGTCCGACGGACAAATCTGTGTTTGGCGGATGCCAGGAAAACGTATCTTAACGCTACATCCATACAATGACATTCTAGACGAGTCTGTGCTTCCAATGTTTGGGGAAGGCCCTTTACATGTTTGTTTTTTATAAAACATTTTTTGGGGGTAGATCAGCTTTAATATTGCAGATAGATTGTAGATTCCATCAATTTAATTGTCTGCATTATTTTCAATCTCAAATATATATTTTTAAAATAGATATTCCTTTTTTATTTTGCCCTAACCCTACTACCCCTTTCCTAATTTGAGTAAACTAGTGGACAACAACACCTAGGCTTCTACTTCAAGCTTATTCATAATATATACAGTACCAGTCAAAAGTTTGGACACACCTACTCATTTGAGGGGTTTTCTATATTTTTTTAATGAATTTCTACATTGTAGTATAATAGTGACGACATCAAAACTATGAAATAACACATATGGAATCATGGAGTAACAAAAAAAAAAGTGTTAAACAAATCTAAATATATGTTATATTTGAGATTCTTCAAAAGTAGCCACCCTTCGCCTTGATGACAGCTTTGCTCACTCTTGGCATTCTCTCAACCAGCTTCATGAGGTAGTCACCATGAATGCATTTCAGTTAACAGGTGTGCCTTGTTAAAAGTTAGTTTGTGGAATTTCTTTCCTTCTTAATGAGTTTGCGCCAATCAGTTGCGTTGTTACAAGGTAGGGGTGGTATACAGAAGATAAACCTATTTGGTAAAAGACCAAGTCCATGTCATGGCAAGAACAGCTAAAATAAGCAAAGAGAAACGACAGTCCATCACTACTTTGAAGGTCAGTCAATCTGGAAAATATCAAGAACTTTGAACGTTTCTTCAAGTGCAGTCACAAAAACTATCAAGCACTACTGCCTCATGAGGACCGCCACAGGAAAGGAAGACCCAGAGTTACCTCTGCTGCAGAGGACAAGTTCATTAGAGGTACCTGCCTCAGAAATTGCAGACCAAATAAATGCTTCACAGAGTTCAGGTAACAGATACATCTCAACCTCATCTGTTCAGAGGAGACTGCGAGAATCAGGCCTTCGTGGTCTAATTTCTGCCAAGAAACCACCACTTAAGGACGACACCAGTAAGAAGAACAGACTTGCTTGGGTCAAGAAACACAAGCAACGGACATTAGACCAGTAGAAATATGTCCTTTGGTCTGAGGAGTCCAAATTTGAGATTTTTGGTTCCAACCGCCATGTCTTTGTGAGACACAGAGTAGGTGAACAGATGATTTCCTCATATGTGGTTCCCCCCACCGTGAAACATGGGTAGATGAGGTGTGGGCAGTGCTATGTTGGTGACATCGTCAATGATTTATTTATAATTCAAGGCACACAACCAGCATGGCTACGACAGCATTCTGCAGTGATACCCCATCCCACCTGGTTTGCGCGACAAGTGCTCAGCATATGTGGGAACTCCTTTAAGACTGTTGGAAAAGCATTCCAGGTGAAGCTGGTTGAGAGAATGCCAAGAGTGTGTAAAGCTGTAATCAAGGCAAAGGTTTGCTACTGTTAGCAATTTATGTCATTCTTCAATAACGCAAACTCCAAAGCAAATCAGGGGGAGAAAAATAGGTTTATTTGAGAAGGACATACCATAGATGTTATGCTAGGAGGTAGATGCTCAGTCTCCCCTGTCCTCAGCTTTTCTCCACAGAACAAAGGACAGGATGCCATTTATAACCCCCCACCATAGCCTGGGGTTGACCAATCAGAGGTCCTTGCAGTACATCTGGGCCAAATACCATTAGTACTCTAGTTTTTATTCATTTTTTATTTATTCCTATTTTTTTGTTGGTTTTCAATCCCATCCTTCAGCTACCATCAAACCCCTCCCATCTATCGCTGAAGCTCATCCAGTTTGATTTCTGTTTTGCTATATAACCTATACACATTTTATGGACACAGTATATTTGACATGAGTCATCTTGTTGTTATTAATCCCGCCCTGTAGCTCCACTCATCACCTACCATCTGTCTCTTAACACCATCTCTTTTTGATTTCCATTTGCCATATATTTTTCAACTGTGCTGTGATGTTTCACAAAAGTTTCCTGTTTCAGCATGACAATGCCCCCGTACACAAAGAGAGGTCCATCCAGAAATGGTTTGTTGAGATCGGTGTGGAAGAACGTGGAAGAGATCGGTGTGGAAGACTGGCCTGCACATAGCTCTGAACTCAAATCCATCTTTGGGATGAATTGGAACGCCGACTGATCAGTGCCGACCTCACTAATGCTCTTGTGGCTGAATGGAAGCAAGTCCCTGGAGCAATGTTCCAGCATCTAGTGGAAAGCCTTCCCAGAACAGTGGAGGCTGTTATAGTAGCAAAGGGCGGACCAAGTCCATATTAATGCCCATGATATTGGAATGAGATGTTCGACGAGCATACTTTTGGCCATGTAGTGTACATCAAGTTAAATTGTCAAGTTACTGTTCTAAACCAATTTTATTTGGAATATTCCATTATTATTATTAAAAGGTAGAGATGTCATAGTAAAAGCCTTACTGCGGACGTGGTTCTCAGCACAGTAGAGCATGTCAGCTGCATGGATAAACTGGTATCCAGAGCCTCGAACCCGGAGCTCAGCCTCAGTGTAGCCCAGCACGATCTTCCCCCTGCAATGCAATAAGATACACAAAAACACCATTATTACAGACGAGACAATAGTCGTCTATTATAGGCATTGGTTGAAGCTCAGTGTTAAATATTTGACACCAACCTCAATGAAAATCCCAAATCAACTTGTAGGTACACAACACACTCATCCGCCTCTCGTCATGAGCCTTTCTTCCTTTATCGAGAAGCACATGCCAGATTTTTTTAACTGCAGATTTTTTTATAGGGCAGTTTGCAATTGATTTTTAAAAGTATTTATTGCGCCTACCCATCTTAAATCCTAGACGCTGGATTAAAACAAGACTAAAGAGTCCATAAAGTGACTATTGGGCTTTAGAAAAACGCCGGCTTGACTAAGTTTGTAGGTGCAGCAGTTTTTATTAAATGTATAAATCATCGCTCTCACGTGCACATTTGCGTCTGTTAAGAAACAACGATCATCTACCTTTTTTGTAGCTGACAATGCGAACATCTTTAGCCGAAACTCATAGTCCTAACACTGGGTTGGTTGCTCGGCAACAACAGAGCTGCTTGCCCCACCTGCCAATCATATGAAGTGTACATGAGCAAACCTAGTCTAATGTATATGGCTAGCTATATGGTGGTATCAAGCTAAGGTTAATCAATGAATGCAAACTGATATTTTGATTAGCTAGGTAGCTAACGTTACTTGTACAAAGTCCAGCTGCTAGCTTCTGTAGCTAACACCAGTCCGCTGAAAGCTAACTAGCTAACCAACAGGCAAATACAGGTAGCTAGCCAATGAACGTGGTTTTGTTTTGATTAGATAGATAGCTAGCTGGCTACCGTAACATTATACGAGTAAGATGAGCGCTAGCGTTGGTAAGGTAAGTTAGCTAACCAACAAGTGATGAAAGCTAGGGTTTTTCACATAAGGCTAAAGTCATCATGTGTAAACTGCTGATCTAGACACTTGCGTGTAAATTGGAGCACAAACAAATATGCACAAATAAACTAGCGAGTGTCCTTGGCAGTTATGATAGCCAATTAAATGTATCTAGCTAAGTAACCTTAGCAAACGTTATACTGTAACATTAGATAACGTGTATGGTCAGTTCATGCACCACAATATATAATACATTCTTACACAAAACATAACTAGTTAGTTAACGTTAAGTTTAAAACCACCAAACTTTGGGAAAACTGCCACGCTAATCACATTCATCTGCATGGTACGTAATCAAGCTACGGTAACGCTAAAACGAGGTAGCCAGATTTCAGACAGGATAAACACTGCAGTTAGTTACGCTACATTTCCCGAGACTAAGAACAACCAAGACCAAAACCATAGACAAGAAAACAAATACCATTGTTAAGAAATAGTAAGTTAGCTATGTTGAACTGCATATAGTAAATGGTTGAACCCCAAACACACACGTAAACAGAACCTCGGTTGTGCATGCTTACCAGACTGACAGCATCGCTGTTTCAAACACTTCTTGAATAAATTCCAGCTCCAGCATAAACTGCCTTGACATTTCTAATACAAATGTGTGCTGACTGATTAACACAGTGTCATATTACTTTTCCGTGTGTTCACAGATAATCTGAAATCGCCATCCACAAGTAAAACGTAGTCAGGGGGCTCCACGCGCTGCACCAGGTTAAAACAACAACATCAGAATCATTGCTTGCTTAGTGACTTCTTGTGTGCCAGTCAGTCTCATAGACTAGACGTAACATAGTAAATGTTTATCCAGGACACTGAAATAAGTATCTTATGTTACGTTTGGTATGGTTACATCAGACAGAAGGTTACTTGATGGAGACTTTTCCTATTTCTGAAGTAAATCTCTATTTTTGATGCAAAATGGCATGTTCTCAAAAACAAACCAAATCACAAAAAAGTGTCTGGACCCTTCTATAACATGCCATCACAAATAGAGATTTACTTCAGAAATAGGAAAAGTCTCGAGGGTGGTTGGTCGGGGTGGAAGGATGGGCATATAACGCAGATGTCTAGCAACTCAAAAGTTGTTCAAATCTTGAACAACTTTAGCATTTTAGCTATCTACCAACTTTGCAACTACTTACTACTTTTTAGCTAATATATGTTGCAACCTTAACCCTTTAACCTCACTCCTAACCCTAGCAAACGTTAGCCACCTAGCTAACATTAGCCATAACAAATTGGAATTTGTAACATACCATACATATTTTGACCATTCTTTCATTTATAGTTTTTACAGCCCCCTCCCTCCCTCCTGACACACAAACACACACACTTATTTACATTTATTAGGTAGCTCTTAAAAGAGCCTTTGGCTTTGTGGAGAGGCAGGCAAGGGGTGTGTACTACTGTGTGCATCTTGCTAGAACGGTCGTTGCACTCATTCTCCCTTGGTTTTTTCCCTAGCACTACACAGATGATTCAAATAACCAACTCATTATCAAGCTTTGATTATTTGAATCAAAAACAAAACTTGCATCCAGGGGGGACTACAGGACAAAGTTTGGGAAACCCTGCCCTACGGTAATGCCCAAGGACATTGTGATTTATGGCAAAGTGGCCAACTGTGTGCATGCGCCTGTCTCGGAGAAATGCAAACACCAGCGGGTTGACAGAGTGCCGGGCCATCTCTATGCACTTGTTGATGTCCTCCTCCCACTGAAACATCCAACTCCTCTACTGTGTGATGACAGAGTAGACCACCGATGTCCTGGGAACATTCGGATGACTACCTCCTAATCAGCTGGTGTCTGACGCACCAGGGCTGTCCCCTTTATGTGTCCCAAGACGTTTCCATTGAGGTGGATGACTATGATATATTCACAATCACTTCTCGCCTTGGCAAGAAATAATTTTTCAGAACCCTTCCATTGCGGACAGCTCATCCATATTTTGCGCTCCTGTAGTCATCTAGCCAGCTACATTGTATAATCGCATAGTAAATATTTGCTTCAGTCTTTGTTTCCTTGCTCTTGCCAATTTGCTTTGAGCAATGATCAGTAGGAGTATAAGCTGGGATCTTATCAATAAATCGATTGATAAAACACATGACATTGTGAGGGTTCACAAGGAGAGCATGTGTTATGTTGTATTATAAACTGGGTGGTTTGTGCCCTGAATGCTGATTGGCTGAATGCCGTGGTATATCAGACCGTATACCACGGGTATGACAAAACATTTATTTGTACTTTTCTAATTACGTTGGTAACCAGTTTATAATAGCTATAAGGCACCTCAGGGGTTTGTGGTATATGACCAATATACCACAGCTAAGGGCTGTATCCAGGCACTCCGCATTGTGTCGTGGAAAAGAACAGCCCTTATATTGGCCATATACCTCCTACCCCCTCTGGTCTTATTGCTTAATTATAATGTTGTATAATAATGTTGCATAATCACCTTCCGGTGTAAAAAACACGGAAATAAAATTTTCAAAATATATTTTTAAGTGAGAATAGGCATTGGTCTGAAGCCAAAAAAAGAAAGGAAATTCACAAGCACCCATGCTCTACCAAGGCTTTCCAGCACACAGCTTTCACCTACTACAGTATCTATGTTGATATTGTACTTCAAACTACGTATCATTTGGCTGTATGTATTTTTAGACCTAGGCCTATTGTAAATTTGTATTAATGTTGCTTCACCATCTTTATTGCAAAAAGAAATACAAGTACAAACATAACTTGTTTGAAACACAATTGGTTCTGAGCTTATGTCAATATTACACAGGTAAGCTAACGGTTACAGAAATCAGGCATGTAGACAGGCTCTATCTATCTGAGCTACTATGTCCAACACACCACCTGTTGTTATGTTGGGCACCTACTGACCAAAAAAGGTTGTTATTATGATATATTTTTTTCAATGACATGTTTTGCTAAAATAAAGGTTTTAGGAAATACAGGCATGCACCACATTACTACAAGACAAAACAGCTCAATAAAGCCTGATGGTCTCGTAAGTATTTATAGCAAAGCTTGCTTTCATTTAATAAAAAATGCATGAACAGGTAGCGTAATGAGAACTTCTCACTGTGGAGTGTGAAGAATCAAATACTTTACCTTGCATGTGGTACAAATCACATTATCGTGGAAGCACCTCCTGCAAGAGTATGAATTAGACTGTTTGAGAAGGTTTGAATCCTATTCATCCTGCCTACACATAGTTTGAAGTACAATACCAACATAGTTATTGTAGTAGGTCAAAGCTGTTTGCCTGAAAACCTTAGTAGAGCATGGGCGGAATAGGTATTGTGGTGCTCGTGAATTTCCTTTTTCGGCTTCAGATTATTCTCACTTAAAACACTTTTTTTGTTTTTTATTAGAGATAGGACATCAATGGCAGTGAAAATATGTTTGAATTACCACTACTTCAAACATATTATAGCCACATGACAAGAAATTGCTCTTCCCAGTAAGAAATACCCTAGCAACACCCCAGCAGGCAAAACTGGTTGAAATGACATCATTACAACCAGATTACAACGAGTTCCGTTTTTAAAAGGGGTTCTAATGAAGTTAATTCAACCAGATATAACCGGTGGAACTTTAACAACATTCCATCATAATGTGAAGTAAGACTGAATAGTGTGAGCATACTTGGCGTCGCAGGCCATGGGGGTGAAGTCCAGCTTGTGTTTGGTTCTGAAGATCATGTTCTTGGTCCTGATCTCCAGGATGGATGGAGGCTGGAGGGGGGTAGCGATGGCAAACAGGGCCAGCTGGGGGGGCACGTTGCAGCCGTCATCCAGGTGGCAGTTCTGGCCATGCAGGAACTTCAGACGGCCCTGGAGGGTCAGGGCCTGGGGAGAAAAAAAAAAGAAGCTGGTTGGTCCAGGCTTCCTCATACAGTATTCGTTTGGAAACCAATAGCAGAGTATTGAACGAGACTTGGAAGGATAGCAACGTGAGACAACAGTAGTACTAATAGTAAATACTATTAGAAAATACTATTAGTAAATACTAAAAGTATACTATTGTATTACTAGTATTAAAATAATAAAATAAAATATTAGTATGTAAATAGTACTAGTATTTGTGCACTTGACTGAGCTTGTCTGGTACCAATGGAATACTTTCAAAAGTGCAAAGTGTAAACCCTGCCCATCTGACACCACAGACAGAGGAAATCGAAAAGATGAAAGTATTTGAAAGAAAATGGATACTAATTGAACCCAGGTCTGGTGTAGAGCGGTACAGCTACTGTAAGACATGGATGTACTGCGCAGTATTTAGGCCAGTCGTCCCATTGATGGCCTTTAAGATGTGCTGAGATTTGTTGCATCCTGGAGGGAGACGCACTGATGGATCAAAACACAGTGTGCGTTTTGAACAGTGTTTTGGCAACTTTCCATCCCTTAAGTCACTGTCCCTCTTCCACTCTCCCTCCCTCCCCTCTCTCTCTCCCCTCTCCCCCAGTTTGTCCCTCTGATCGTGGAGCTGTGCTGTAAGCTGGTGGAGAACATGGGTATGGAGTACACAAGTGTCTACAGGGTGCTGAGCAACAACACCATCATTAGACCAAGAGGAAACTCCCTTTAGGGCCATTGGCCGACAATTATTTTTAAAGTCGCAGGCATGGCTTCCCCATCACGAGACCATGATCAACCATGAGTACGACTCATGTCTGCTACACACAAACACAGTAAAAAAAAAAGAAGTCAAACAAAGGAAACTCATATTCCCATTTTTACAGACCTAAAATGACCCTTGTTTCTTTCAAGGTCTAGCTTATTTTATGACATGATTTTTTTTGGTCCATAATATGCAGCCGTTTTCATCTCAATATTAAATCATTTTTGCGGGACAATTAAGTACATTACTGTAATAGTTTTCCAATAAAATTGTCAAAAATAATCCAAAATAGCTTTTTAGCAAAAAAAACTGTGAGTGGTCTGAGTGAGGGACCTAATTGGAGGGGCTTAGTGGGAGTGATATGTAACCTGAAAACTAGCTAGGTTTGGAACTCTCTTTGTTATTGGCATACTAACTTATGCTGCCTGGTGGTGTCACCAGGCAGGCTATAACTCCACCCATACAAAACTTGCTGATTACAAGGTCCTGTGTAGATTGTATCTTCAACCAGCAACTATTAGGAAATAACACTGATAAATATCTTTCCTACTTTTACAGTCTTAGTTTCATCAGCTGTTAGATGACACAAAACACAGGACACATGATTTTGACTGCACTGGGCCTTTACTGTAAAATATAATTTTGTGTAAATTTTTCTTTCTTCTTCTGTAAAGGAAGTTTGTAGGACCCTGTTCCTCTCTTGGCTTCAAGCTCCAGTGTTTGGGACAGATTTCTGTCCGGCTTTAGCTTGGTGAGGCTCCTGGACTTCAATATGGACTGCCGTGGGGAGCAGAGGGTTATTGCGTAAGCCATCGCCAGCTGCGAATGTTGAATTCCTGAAAGGGAGAAGATATGAGAAATGATTCACGAGCACAACCAAGCTTGCTTCAGTCACGTTTGTTCATGAATGAGAAGCTCGCTGTATGTTCCACATAGAGGAATACCTAAACATCAACAATCAAACTGCTTAGACATCAATACAGCTCACACTCAGATGAATGATGAGCATATTGATTGCTGGTACACTTTATGGTACTGTACTTATGTATTTATTTAAGGCACATTTAATTCTATCACATATACTTGTACTGAGGCTTGCTCATGGCAGTGGCTGCATCTGCACTGGTAGGGTGATGTGGGCGCTGGCCCAAGGCCTGAGTTGCTATCCGCTCAACGGTCATCATGCCAGGGCTGGAACTCAGCTGAGCCAGTTGGTTGCTGAAGTAGTAGGCAGCTGCATGGGACTGGGCCTGTGGAATGTGCACATTGGAGTAAAAGGCTATATGGAATTCGAAGTTAGCATTTCTCAATAAAATGTTCATTACTCATGTCCAAGTTGGATATATGATTTTCTGCATGGACTCTTGTTTGGATTTACCTGTGGAATAGGAGGCTGGTAGGAGTTGATGATGGGGTTGGGCACTGCCATGACACTGACCATCCTCTGCTTGTACCGGTCTGCCAGGTATTGTTGCCGCTGTTCCTTGCTCTGAGCCAGGGCCACGTAAAGCGGCTTGGTTCCCACAATACGGCCATTCATCTCCGTCACCGCCTTGGTGGCCTCCTCGGGGGAGGAGAGGGAAACAAAGCCAAAGCCTTTGCTGCGCCCGCTCTCCGTCATCACCTTGGCGCTGACGATTGTTCCGAATGCAGAAAACTCCCTCCTTAAACGGTGATCATCAAAGGCATCATCCAGGTTCTTTACAAAGAGATTTACACCTCTGTATTTGGCCTTGGGGTCAGGCTTCTTCTGCCCAAACTTGAGTTTCAGCAACGTCTGGCGCTCGGCTTTCTTCTGTGCGCGGCCTACATATATCAGCCTCCCGTTTAGCTCCTTCCTGTTCATCTCGTTCACGGCTCTCTGTGCATCCTCATGCCTCTCGAAGCAAACAAAACCGAACCCACTCGACTTCCCGTTATCGTCTTTCATAACCTTGACACTAACGGTTGGTCCATATTTCCCAAAAAGCTCAATCAGTTTCTCATCGTTCGTGTCTCTGCCAAGGTTCTTGACAAACACGTTGTTGAACTCTCTGGCCTTGGCTCCAAGCATCTCCTCTCGCTCTTTGCGTGACTTAAAGTGCTCGATAAACACTTTTTCGTTATCCATTAACATGCCATTTAATTTCTCGATGGCTCTATCAGCAGCCTCCTGGGTCTTGTACTGAATATAACCATAACCTTTGGAAAGGCCATTCTCGTCACAAACTACCTTGCTAGAGTAGATGTCTCCAAATGCTGAGAAGGTCTCGTACAGGTTTTTGTTTGTTATAGACTTCTTGTCCAGGTTCTTGATGAAGATGTTTCCCACCCCACTCTTCCTCAGGGTACAGTCAGGATCAGACCTCATGATGCGCAGATATCTTCCTTCGAGCATATCATTGCTGAACATGAGCAGGGCACGATCAGCATCGTCTTGCTGATAAAAGTTAACGTAGGCGTACCCGAGGGAACGATCTGTATCCCGATCCCTACATACACGAACAGAAAAGATTGGTCCAGCCTCACTAAACATCTCGTTTAGGTCTGCCTCGGTGACATTTTGGTGGAGGTCACCAACATACAAAGAATTCATTTTGGAGATTTTGGACCTAATTCACACGTATTGAAGCTAGCTCAAGAACACAGAATGACAGGTGAATGAACAGCTGTCATGTACTTAAATTCCCGGAACTAACTCATTTGTGATGTCATAAGTGATGTAGCGTGAAATGCAATTCTGATGTTCCATCTTTTCTTTATTGCATCATAGTCAAGTAGTTAAC